>NW_026597722.1:0-2312 GCF_029784155.1 Uranotaenia lowii
TCGAAGATTACATTAAACTCATTATATTTTTAGTGTCCACTGAAGAAGAGCAAATGCCATAGTAGCTCGAAACGTACGGACAACTGCTAAAAAAGGTTTTAAATCATTCAAAAACTCGCCGAAAAAGTCGATTCATAAATTCACAAAATCAGTTTAAGGATATATTTAAGGATTCAAAATGAATCAATAATAATTCAACGGGGTTCCTAAATCTTGAACTCAAAACCGGGTAATATCCAGGCAAATCCAGCCAAATCCAGCCAAAATCTACGTATGTTCCATAAAAAGGCAAGAGAAAAGCTGAAAAATAAATAAACGAAAAAAGATTTTTACGAAGGCACATTAGCGGCGTTCATATCTTATCTCACAATTTCAAAAAATGCATGCGATATTTATTTCGTTGAAAATTTTGAATTTTTTTTTAAATTCATTATAATCCTGAAAACAACCCGGGCCTACTCCCTCGATAACCGGGCAATCGGACCGAACCTGGCATTTCCCAATTTTTTTTACTTTGAAAATCTGAGAAAGCGCGGTTTAAACCGGGCAATCTGGAATGCATATGCAATGTTACAGTTTAACTTTTGTGTTCAACTGATTCAAAAATATGAACACTTTTGAAAATAAATTATTTAATTCAAGTTTTTGTTGATTTAAAACAACAGTTGTCTCTTGATCTCTATGCTGATGCTTTAAAAACAGTAAAAAACAAAAAAAAAGTAAAATTCGGCTCAAAACATGCTATTTCGCCAGATGGTTCTTCCCGCTTGTTGCTACAGCACCTGAACCTGGACTGTCTGTAAAACTATGTATGTAAAACCGTGTGCCAGCAGATCACAAGACTCAATTATCGCTTTACCATGGTTTATATAAATTTTTCCAAAAAATTATAAACTATTAACGCAGTGAACTAAAGAGCCGCATGCGGCTCGCGAGCTGCCTGTCGCCGACCTATGGTCTAGGGCTAACATGAAGGGAAAAAGCTAGAGATATAAAACAAAGTTTCAAATTATGTTCACTCATAATAACTTAATTAAATCTTCTAAAACAGAAAACGAGCTTCCTTAGGAACTATCCAGGAGCATAGCCAAACTAATTATCGCACCATACCAAAATGATTCTTTACCTTTCCCTAACTAACACAACCCATTCCATGGTACAAGAGTCGTTTTGAGAATCAGTGATATGTTAGATATTATAGTGAGTTTTTCAACACAAGCTGCTGAAGAAAACTGGAAAACCAGGTTAATGGTTGATCCTCAAAAGTATCTTACTGACAATTCTTCCTTCATCCCGTATTGACTACTAGGACGTGGCTGGCGTCAATATTGTATTTTCAAGGAGAACATGAGTTTTCTCATTTAGAATGAATTGCTAATCCCAAGCTGCATTCTTTTGACCCTTGAACGAAATTGATGGCCTCAATCAATCACGGAGTAGCAACCATTGACGATGTGGAAGTGGAACTTGTTCTACTGAGCCACTCCAGCGATCATGAAATTCGAAATGTATTGAATTGTTGGGAACAGTATTTTTTATTTTTATTATTTTTTTTTGTATCGGTCCACCACACTACCCCATACCAAAAGGCTCCATTGAGCCCCCTGGTAATGAACGCTACTGTTCTCAGCACGTCTGGCAGCAGAAACAACAACAAAAAATCTAATACGCGACGCGAGCAGAACATTACTCGTGCTAAGAACGCAAAGTTTGTAATTTAATGCGAGGATATGTGGCAATATAAGGTCAACTAATTTATTTTTTGAATCTCAATGGAGAGAGATTTCCTTTCAAGAGATTCATTTTTAAGAAAATTTCAAATATTTACATAATAAGTAATACTATCATTAAAAGGTTAAAATTAAAAGGTTAAAATTAGAAGGTTAAGTTATAACTATAATTTAACAATAATTAACGCTACAAAATTATAAAAATTATAAGGGCTAGCTTTGTTCGGCCTGTTTTACGGATTTAATTTATTTTTTTATAATTGAAGCAATTAGACTTTAAAAATGGATCGTGAATTGATTTCTTTTAATTCATTGGGTAGGGTCACTTTGTTGGTCCAATAAACGATATCTTTTTTGTCCTAAGGAGATAGAGGATCGACAGCGTTGAAGATAATTTAAGTGACGAGTATTATGTGTTCGTATTCCCGTTGTGAAACGTAGGTTTTGAATGGAAGCTGACGAATGCAGGTTATCCAAAACATGCAATATAGTTTGGAGATCAAAAAGATCTGATAAGGGTACGATATTATGGTCTCTGGATGAATAAATAAGCCTAGTTGGATGCAGCAAAGGAAGATTGTA
>NW_026597723.1:0-2290 GCF_029784155.1 Uranotaenia lowii
CGCTGTTTTATCGATCCAGCTGAGTTGAACGTGGTGATTTTCTAAGAACATTGCTTTTTTTAAAAAAAAAAACTTATGAACACAATTGGGAAGAACTTATGGCTAACACATGACTTTCTTACGAACAAAGACAAACATTACCCGACAAAGTCAAAGTTCTCGTTTTAAATAAATAAACAAACTTCCAGATGTTGGATGGTTCTTCATTTCAGTCAAATTTTTGCATAATTCAACCATATTTGATGTGTGCCATTTTTGTTCACAAAACCCGTCAATTCGCTTCGGTTTATCAAACGTTAACTCCATCTATTATTCATAGGCCGGGAAATCAAACACTTGTTCCCAGTCAGTTGGAATGGAACGTTTAACCTACCCACCTACTGTTCTATGAACAGAGAAAATCAATAGTTTGCTACAGCTGTGTAAAGTTGTGGATACGCTGAGGCGCGAGAGTGTATCAGATATCAGCCATTGATAGTTGGGTACGTACACATTGTTTTTATCTGATTACACCGATCTACATATTTTAGTTTCTGCTGACAGAGATTTAAAACCTGTATTAAAGGAAACAGCAATTGTTAATTATAATAAATCAGCAATAAGCTCTCCGTTTGTTTCTCTGGAGCCACTCTTGCACAGTGGTTTAGAACTCGAAAAATGTGATCATAGGCTTTTTGAAGGCTTTAATGTCAAAAATGCTCTATGTTATGTTCTACAGTGTTTCATCATTTAAAAAATGAGCATATTTTATTTTAAATAATTTTCTGATCATTTCACCAATAAGGGAGATAATTTATCTATTTTTTGCATTTATCATTTTATCATTATGACGCCTTTAAAAAAGTTATAGATCATCAAATTAAAAAAAAACTTTGTTGAAGACGTCTATCTCTTGAAATAACATGTTCAGAAAATCACTTCCATCTGTACCGTTGAGCCGTCAACACGTACGCCGGAGCATCGTATCGTTGCTGTGTACCTGCAGGAACATTTTACATTATTTATTTTTTCCTTACCTGTATTTCAATCAGCACTTTTCAGTGCTAAAATTATTTTCATTTTCTTTTATTCATATTTTCTCTTTTCTTTCCAGCATGGGGAAGTCATCGGCTGGCTCAAGGGCCGGTAGGAAACGAATTGCCGAGCCTAATTCAGGTCCATCGCCCAAAAAAGTTGAAATTTCCAACTCATTCGATGTCCTTCATAACATCGGTGATGAGGAAATATTCATATTTAATTCTGATAAGAGTACTAAGAAACCTTCTTCTTCTTATACTCTTAAAAACGAAAAGATTCCACCAATAACGGTCACGATTTCTGACTTCAATGCTTTTCGAAAAGAAATCGTCACTTCCGTCAAGGATGTGAAGATTTCTTTTCAGATCGGTCGAAGGGGAACTGCTCGTATATTGGCGGAATCTTTTAATGATTTTCAAAAGGTTTTAAATTATTTGAATAATAAAAAACACCAATTTTTTACGTACGACACTAGAAGTGATCGTCCATTTAAAGTTGTACTTCGTGGTCTCACTGGCGATCAAACACCGGATGAGATCACAACTGAATTAAATTCTTTGTTAGGTTTTTCTCCAATTCAAGTAATTCAAATGAGGAAAAGAACCAACACGAATAATACCAGTAGTGTTGGTTTTGCTCCTGAACTTTATTTGATCCATTTTAAAAAGGATCAGGTTAATAATTTGCAAATTCTTGAAAAGGCTCGTCTTATGTTTCATTGTCGAGTCAAATTCGAACCTTTTCGTAAATCTTCTACCAATTTTTTACAAAACATTACGCAATGTCGTCGTTGTCAAGCTTTTTGTCATGGCACTAAAAATTGTAGAATGAATGCCAGATGCATGTTTTGCGGCTCATTCGATCATGAAAAATCTAAATGCCTTTTTGGTGGTGATAAGCCAAAAACAGAATTTTTTAAGTGTGCGAATTGCGCAGGTAATCATTCCTCGAATTCTCTAGACTGTCCCGTTAGGGCAAAAATTGTTGCTTCTAGGAAAAATCCCAAAGTTTCCAGAAAAGTTTCTTCTCCTCCTTCCTCTTTTTCGTCTTCACACGTCAGACCGGCAAACAACCTGCCTGTTCGGAGTCAGCCTCGGCCTACATTGGAATCACGTCTTGGTAATGCTCGAAGTGATTTTAATGTTACCTGGGCTGATTCTGCGCCACAGACTCGTTGTTTATCGTTCTCAGAGGTGGTTGAAAATGGGTTTCCCTCTTCAGGTTCAACTAATAAAAATGGGAAAAAACCAAGTCTCAACGTTCATGCGAAGGC
>NW_026597724.1:0-2260 GCF_029784155.1 Uranotaenia lowii
ATGACAAAAATGACAAAAATGACAAAAATGACAAAAATGACAAAAATGACAAAAATGACAAAAATGACAAAAATGACAAAAATGACAAAAATGACAAAATTGACAAAAATGACAAAAATGACAAAAATGACAAAAATGACAAAAATGACAAAAATGACAAAAATGACAAAAATGACAAAAATGACAAAAATGACAAAAATGACAAAAATGACAAAAATGACAAAAATGACAAAAATGACAAAAATGACAAAAATGACAAAAATGACAAAAATGACAAAATCACCAAAATGACAAAAATTACCAAAATGACAAAAATTACCAAAATTACCAAAATGACGAAAATGACAAAAATGACAAAAATGACAAAAATAACAAAAATGACAAAAATGACAAAAATGACAAAAATGACAAAAATGACAAAAATGACAAAAATGACAAAAATGACAAAAATGACAAAAATGACAAAAATGACAAAAATGACAAAAATGACAAAAATGACAAAAATGACAAAAATGACAAAAATGACAGAAATGACAAAAATGACAAAAATGACAAAAATGACAAAAATGACAAAAATGACAAAAATGACAAAAATGACAAAAATGACAAAAATGACAAAAATGACAAAAATGACAAAAATGACAAAAATGACAAAAATGACAAAAATGACAAAAATGACAAAAATGACAAAAATGACAAAAAATGACAAAAAATGACAAAAATGACAAAAATGACAAAAATGACAAAAATGACAAAAATGACAAAAATGACAAAAATGACAAAAATGACAAAAATGACAAAAATGACAAAAATGACAAAAATGACAAAAATGACAAAAATGACAAAAATGACAAAAATGACAAAAATAACAAAAATGACAAAAACGACAAAAACGACAAAAATGAAAAAAATGACAAAAATGACAAAAATGACAAAAATGACAAAAATGACAGAAATGACAAAAATGACAAAAATGACAAAAATGACAAAAACGTCAAAAATGACAGAAATAACAAAAATGACAAAAACGACAAAAATGACAAAAATGACAAAAATGACAAAAATGACAAAAATTTCAAAAATGACAAAAATGACAAAAATGACAAAAATGACAAAAATGACAAAAATGACAAAAATGACAAAAATGACAAAAATGACAAAAATGACAAAAATGACAAAAATGACAAAAATGACAAAAATGACAAAAATGACAAAAATGACAAAAATGACAAAAATGACAAAAATGACAAAAATGACAAAAATGACAAAAATGACAAAAATGACAAAAATGACAAAAATGACAAAAATGACAAAAATGACAAAAATGACAAAAATGACAAAAATGACAAAAATGACAAAAATGACAAAAATGACAAAAATGACAAAAATGACAAAAATGACAAAAATGACAAAAATGACAAAAATGACAAAAATGACAAAAATGACAAAAATGACAAAAATGACAAAAATGACAAAAATGACAAAAATGACAAAAATGACAAAAATGACAAAAATGACAAAAATGACAAAAATGACAAAAATGACAAAAATGACAAAAATGACAAAAATGACAAAAATGACAAAAATGACAAAAATGACAAAAATGATAAAAATGACAAAAATGACAAAAATGACAAAAATGACAAAACTGACAGAAATGACAAAAATGACAAAAATGACAAAAATGACAAAAATGACAAAAATGACAAAAATGACAAAAATGACAAAAATGACAAAAATGACAAAAATGACAAAAATGACAAAAATGACAAAAATGACAAAAATGACAAAAATGACAAAAATGACAAAAATGACAAAAATGACAAAAATGACAAAAATGACAAAAATGACAAAAATGACAAAAATGACAAAAATGACAAAAATGACAAAAATGACAAAAATGACAAAAATGACAAAAATGACAAAAATGACAAAAATGACAAAAATGACAAAAATGACAAAAATGACAAAAATGACAAAAATGACAAAAATGAAAAAATTAATTTTGTGATCATTTATAATTATAATTTCTCAAAGCTTTTTAAATGTGGAGTTGAGCATTTAGAAGAACTAGTGACACAAAATAGAATTGAGGCTTAAATAGGGTTTTAAAGGATATCTGCATGACATTTTTATTGACCTAAACGATATATTTTTTAAAATCATAGTGATAAGTTTAGTAAAATACTTAGTTTTAGTTTTTTTTTATTTTTGATGAATTAAACTTGATGATAATGGTTGGTTCTATACAATGATGAAA
>NW_026597725.1:0-2260 GCF_029784155.1 Uranotaenia lowii
AGTGGATTTTATGAATGTAGAGCTTAAGATAGAATCAACAAATACGTATATGCTTACATAGAAGAAATTAACTGTCATTGAACCGAGTGCTGGATTAAGCCTTCTGGTTTTATTATCATAAGCCTTCTTATACCCTTTTTTTTGTTTAGATCATGGGTGGCCAAACCATGGCCCGCAGGCCACATGTGGCCCGCGACCAACTTTTTGTGGCCCGCGAAGCTAATTTTGGAAAACCCTTTTTCTAAAAACTGAACGTTTTTTTATTCTTCATATATTATTTGGATAAATATATCTGAATCAACACAAACTAAATTCAAAACAAAGATCTAAACATTTCTTGGAACTGATATAAAGCAAAGGAATAAAAGTGTATAAAAACTTATTTCGAAAGAACGTGCTTTTAAATTGTTGTGTTTGGCCATTTTCCATACATTTTTCGAAAATTTGCAATTTTCAGACGAACGTAAAATTATCCAACTATAATTTAAAAATCTGAAAAAAATCACCAAATTTAATTTGAAACATGAATAATTATTTGGCATCATTGACTCAAAATCTATAATTTTTACACTTTACACTTTACAAAAAAATAACCGTGTCGGAAAAAAACGATTACAATTAAAATTTTTCAAATATCAAAATTGTATGGCATTTAACACATTATCTGAAAATTCCATAACACATTTTTCAATGTTTTCCGATTAAGTTTTGGTGGCTACATATCGTTGGTATGAAGAGTTTCCAAGCGGACTCTAGTTTTAATATTGAGGAGTTTGGATAGCCTCAGAAAGATAGTACATAAGACCCTATCAATATTGTTTAAATAAAAAAAATCACCGAATCAAATAAACATCAACATTGAAATTATACTTTCACAACAACTTCAACCATTCTTAACTTGAATTCTGTTTCAAAACCATCGTTCATCCTTAAAAATGTAATAACTTTTGCAAACTATGTAACATACTGAAAGTTGGCTCTGAAAATTTTTCCTATTTTTAATTTTTTGCTCAACTTTCCAGAAAAGGGTATATTTTCGAAATTAAACCAAATACAAATATATTTTAATTGGAAAAGAGCTTTGAATTTGTGTATATCAATAATGAAAAACTAGACAGATTTTGCAGTTGGGTAGTAGAATTCAACTAGAACCGGTTTGGTACTGGCAGATCTCTCAGAAGAACGACCTTGAAAAAATTTACTTAGAGAAGGTGCAATGATAACAAAACAATCAAATTCGTATTTACCCTGTTTGAAGAAATTTTTCCTAATACACTTGTCAAATCGAGATGATAGAAAATTTGAAAATAATTCGATTGAGTTGATATTACTTTGTGAAATTAATATTTTTGAAATATTTATTCGTTTAGATGTTAAAAGCTTGTGACCGTTACATTTTTTCAACTATTCAATTCTACAGTTTTTCCTAATTTATCTTTCAAATGTTTCTTAGTAGAACGGTGAACTTGAAATCTTTGAAAAAGGGCAGTCATTTTTTTATTTGGAGACCATAAAATTGACTGTTGTCCAATGTTGTTAGGAAATTTGACATTTTTGGGATGAATAAACCGAAGAGGTTTGTATGTGTGACAACATACATAAGTTGGGAGAACAATTCATTTCGTATTGCATTATATTTCTCCTATTTTTCAAATGGAGCGAAATTTATAAAGATATGCAAGTAACAAAATTTACTTATTAAGATGAACCTTAACTCGATGTGACCGAGGCAAATGTTTTTCCTTAGCGTTTTCAGAAATCTGTTTTTTTTTTGAATACTCCAGAACAATTTGTTTTTGTGGCCCGCCAACCAATCTCATTTCTGGAATTTGGCCCGCCTGTTGAAAATATTGGCCACCCATGGTTTAGATTATAGTCGTTTTACCATCTTTATGGCATTTGCGACTTTATCAACGTTGCAGTTGGCGGATCGTTATTGAAAAACTTATCCGGTACAACTGTGTTCGATGTTTACTCTTGGGCTCGAACTCGCGGACATCGGCTCAGGAGACAACAGACTTGCCAACTGAGCTATATTACATGCCCAAATTTCTTATTATACCTCAATAATTGAAGCAACCTCAAATTTTTTGAAGCACAAACGAGTTGTTGGTTTTTTATTTCAATAGTTATTTAGAACGTGTGTATGTATGTATGTATGTATGTATAATCCATCCAACGACCCCCTGAGCTGGCAGGTATGTTATGCAAAAGAGCCAATATTAATCCGTGATTAAAATTGTTCAATCGCGGGTGCTGG
>NW_026597726.1:0-2241 GCF_029784155.1 Uranotaenia lowii
CCAAAACAGTATGTTTAATAAAAGTTTTATTAACGTTTTCAAAACCATCTGAAAACATATGGTCGAAAAAAAATTCTAAGCATTCTGCATGACCATAATAAAACCGCCATAAAACGAGCTGCACAAAAAATGCCATAATTAAACCATAATAAAACTTCCTAATGCTAGTTGGCTTAATCTGTGTTACTTGGGATTCCATCGACTGTCAATCGTTTTATGGGCCTGTTTATAGCAGCGCACTTTTAATGGAACCAATATCAAAGTATTGGCAGCAAATTTTTCGAACAAAGCGCGAGTGCTATTCTCGTTCAAGCCAAACGATCGCTAGAACGTAAACCGTGGCTCTTTTGGGGGGTCCGGGAAAATATACCTGTCCAGTATAGATGAAGTGCCAAACATAGGACGGGGGAGCACAAGAACAACATTGTCGTAAAAATCGGTTTGCTTTTGGCGGGAGAAGAGCCTTCTAATATACCCGGTGACCGCGTTATGGATAGTCAATAGAGTGGCGGGTACTTGTCCTTATCTCGTTTCGGCCAAATGGGAAACACGAAATTTTCGGTGCCTGGGGGGTGACAATTTCCCGGACGGTGTCTAATGAGGTGGAAAATCACCCTCTGTGTAGTTAAAAACGGGGCAAAGCACCTCAGTTTGCTTCGGGAAATAGGGGATTACAAATATAACTATTTAAAAAAAAAAATCTAAAAAATTTCAAACAGCTGACATTTTTAGCACACCATTCGTGGATTTGAAAAATAGCAAACCTTTTTTTGAATTATCTTTTTGAGTCCAATGTACTTTTCAAACACAACCACGAAACCGTCACCGAAACATCGTAGAAATTCAAACTACTAGAATGGCTGCCGAATACACCTCCAGTTGTCCCAATTTCCCTCTACAAAGTTCTCAATTGAGCAGAAAACACTGTTGGCAATTCAAAAACGTACAGGAAATTTCAACAATGGGGCCAGGAGGCGAACGGGACCAAAATTAACAAGGTCCACTTTATGTTCGGTGACACTCCCGGTCCCTCGAAACTGCTCGCCCAAACTAGACCAGGACGACAAACGACGGCCCATTAAAACTATAATCGAATCGCAAACGGTGGATGGCGATTAATTAGCAAACTTTTTGATGAGAAAAGAGTACGGCCGCCGATGGGGGTTCCCGATTTTTCGTTTTGTCTGGTAAATGCTATGTCTAGGTTTTGAGACAGCGATGACACGACCAGAAGATGATGGTATCAACTTTTTGTCAAAGCAAATTTGATGACCTTATCAGCTAATGCAAATTAACAGTTTCGTCCTGCTTCAAATGATGTTGAACCTTTGTTGCGTGTTTAATTTTTTTTAGTCCAAAATAAATCACTTTCTTAAATTTATATGGGCAATCGGCCTTTAGGAAATATTGCAACAGTCTTTTTGTAGTATGTTAGGATTTTAGTTCAAAATATTAATTTGAAGACACCAAAACAACAAGTGAGTCACAAGTAGCGGGAATAAATTGAAATCTCATTGATAAGCTATGTGTATATCTGTTTGTTTAGAAAGTTTGATAAATTACAACAAAGACAAAAAATGACATAAATGTCAGGTGATGACAAAGTGACTTTGAGTAAACAAGTTTTCACCCACATATCATAGCTTGTACTGCAGCAATGCAAACATCGGCACTTTTGGTCATTGAACTTTTTTCGCTACAAATGCTGACTCAAATTAAATGCAAAGCACGATTCGCCACCGCCATTCCAACTTGTCACTGAAAACTTCCTAATTGCGCCAACAATTTTTATGGGCAGTCATTTTACAAGAGTTGGTCCTCCATTTCAGGGGATGAAGAGGGTAGAAAATACTAAAAACTATCAACGTCAGCAAATACCACTCTTGAACATTGAACAAATTGGGCGTTCGTGTAATAGGGATCGTACTTTTTTTCGGCAGACCGACCCTTGCTGCATCAAATGATCACTGTCCTCAAATGGTGCAGCAAAAATTTTACGTGTACTTACCGATGATGATGATGAGTGGAAAAATGCAGCTTTATCGATTTTCTCTTAAGTAAGCACCCTGTTCCGAATTTACAACAACCTAACGCTTTTCCCCCCTATATCGTAGCACCAAACTAGCATTTCTCCATTCGTCAGCTGGTAAACCACCCGAGTAAATGTTTATGTTTTTCCAATAAATATTTTTTATTACACCAGCAGGATTTTCCCAACCCCCAACCCCCATGAGGTTTTCG
>NW_026597727.1:0-2237 GCF_029784155.1 Uranotaenia lowii
TTTTTCCTTCTTGGGAATAACAAATGACTTGATGCTTAATGTGCACACAATTTTCGTGTTAATTAAAAAAAGTGCTTAAATTTTGTTTTCTCCTTGATAATCGTTTCTGTAAAACTTTTTCAGCTTTGATTTTTTTATTTTTTTAGATTTTTGTTTTGCGTTCACGTGCACAAATAAATGATAGAAAAACATTGAGAAATATATCGCATTCCGATTATTAATTGAGAATCGAAAGAGTTTTTTCTTATTTATTTCAGTACAATTGGTTTAAATATGAAAGAAAAAACAATTCTGTTGTACACATTTGTTTCATTATTAAAAAAATCAATTTGTGCCCTTTCAAAATGTTAATCTGGAACTGTCCAAATGCTGATCAGGGATGCCATCCGAACATATTTTCATCACTTTCATGTTTAGTTTAGGAACACATAAAAAAAATCCGTTTATTCAAGAAATGAATTCAAAACTCGCACCACCAGCCTTCTCTTCTTTCATGTTTTTCAGAAGATATGTCACAAGTTTCTTAGGCATAATTTCAAGTCCATTATCAGAAAACATGGATATTAGTTGTTAGCCATTTTTTTGGAGCACTGGCATTTCGGAAACGATTTGTTAGAATTGATTTTTTTTATCAATTAATTAATTATGAACATTTAAAGGAGATTATTGTCATGATATTGCTGGATAAAAGCTCGGTATTATATCCTTTGACCTGAGATCTAGATTTGATAAATGTTCTAACAAACTTTATAGTTTGATGATGATAAACCAATTTGTTTGAAAATGTTCAAATATCAACAAGAAGCATCCAGCATGAGACAATTACAGTACCATCTTTTTTTTGGAAATTCTTTATTTTAAACGGCTCATACCATCTTTAAATACGAATCGTTTAAAAAACCCATTTTTTGCCAAATTGAAAACCGACACCCGTCATCTAGTTAAGAGAAAATAACGATATTTCTACGTAAATATTTTTTTCTTTAACTATTATTAGTTAGCAAAATTTTTATAAACAGTTAAGCAGTATTTTACTATTCTGACCAATTGAATTTAAAATCCTTTTCTTAAAAAAGACTTTATGCGCACCCAAATCTATGTATCTTTTGAAACAATTAAATAAGGAAGGTGATTGAAAGTAATTTCTCCGCTCCATATTTTGTTCAGAAATATTTACAAGTATGGAATGGAGATATTATCTTAAATTCCTTTTTGTTTGTTTGTTGATATACTGAAATTTTTATGGTGCACACTGAACCCAAATTCACTCTTAAAATACACATGATTTTTCACTTAAAAACAAGGATCCAGTGATTTTCTTTCAATCAAGTGCGACATAAACATTTCACTTGGCAGTCACTTAAATTTCAAGTGAATTCATCCACATTCACTTCAGTCGTCACTTGAATGTGAAGTGAGAAAAAATATTCACTTCCCCATCACTTGAATTTCAATTGAATGTCGGGTTGTAATTGTGTTTATTTTCAGAGTTCCAAATGGCAAATTCTGAAGAGCAGCGTTTAAAGCTTATGCTGGATTTGGAGTTTCCCATCAATTCTTCTCTAGGCGATTTTGGTGGTAGTTTGTGTTAAACGTGATGTAAGAAAAAGTTATTTAAAGGTGTTATCATAGGGTTGCCATCCGTCCCGCAAAAGCGGGACATGTCCCGCTTTTTTGTTGAATGTCCCGCTGTCCCGCTTTTTCCTCAAAATGTCCCGCTTTTTTTCTTGGAAAAATTTTACAAAGTTAACTGACTGACACCGAATAAAATCATACTTTTGTCTCGATTTGAATTGTATGATGAACACAGAATCTTTCAAATAAACTTTTTCTCAAAATAAGCAGCATTTTTCATAGCTTATATAAGACAATACAGAATAAATCTAAAGCTCTTAGCATTACAGTAAGATTCTGATTCAGTTAAGTGTTCCTGCAGCACGTAAGCCAATGTTTGAATAAATATATTGTTGAAGTTGCCTCCACATAATAATAAATTAAAGAATTTTAGAGAAAAACTTTTTCGCCGGAATCTTAGTTGAATTTCCAAATATTAAACACCACCTTTTTCGACTCAATTGTCCAAAGTATATAAATATGGAAGTTTTCTTGATGTTTTCAAATTTTTGAACAGATTACCAAAAATACTAATTTCTATAAAAATTACACAATGGTTTTTAACACGGTGATAAATCTGCCGTTCACATGTAGGACTTCAAAAATTTTTTCTCAAATTACGT
>NW_026597728.1:0-2228 GCF_029784155.1 Uranotaenia lowii
TGAGAATATTACCTTCAAGGACATTTCATTGCCTTGTGGAAAATCCTTAGACTTTTCATTCAGGGTGATCTTGAGATAGGATTCTATCTGAGAACAGCAAATCATATTATTGGAAATGGATTGTGAAAATGCCTTAGTTGATAGGAATGCTTTTATTCGGCAATCTAAACTACAACTAAGATTCGGAAAACGAGTGAATATCATCATTAGATATCTATCTCAAATTCATAATCTATACTTGAGATTAAGTTTTGAATCGATGTCCGTAAGCTAACGTTAAGCCTTTGAAGTTGATTTTGATTTTAGTCTGCAATCAAACCGTTAAATTTAAAATGAATCAAAACTTGAATCTGAGATGTGTCAGTAGTATCTTATAAGAAGCATTTGAAATAGAAATGTTATTCCGTAAATTTATCAAGACAAGAAACATAATCTTAAACTTGAATAAAAAAAAATCTTCGATGATCCTGAGAAATTCGATAAAGCATGTAAAATTCCAAGTAAATCAAATATAATAAATCTGGAACTTGTGAATATCGGATCCTGAAATTAACCCTTATAAGTGTGAAAATATGAAATTACTATTACCAGATGGTTCAACGTTTAAAAGATAAAAAAAATCAGTCAGAACTCGATCCTACCTTATTAATAAAATGAATGTTAAATCAATGAACGCTTTATATACTGTAGATGAATAGGGAATTCAGTTTAGAAATTCTAAAAATACTTATGCAATCGGAAACCGGAGATAATCTAAGAATTATGTTAGTTTGAGTCTAGAATCTGGAATCAATATTGACTTTTGAAAAGATGTACCTTAGTTTAAGATCTTAATGCGAGGTATAAAAAATTAAAATGATAATCAATCAAGCAACAATCGAAAATTTAAGGGAGATTTGTGTCCAAGACTAAGATCAAATTTGACATGAATTAGAAACTGAACTATGGAATGCGATGACTGATGATCAAGAATAGGTAACTGCTCTAACCAGTCGATGTAAAGGACAGTAAGGTCGTTAGGATGTCCCTCGCTCAAGGTTTGCCTTTAGTAACTCTTACAGACAGGAGTCTATCGTTCAACAACGTAGTTAGCAAACTACACGGAATGAAACCTTCGAAATTTTCCGGAATCAGTCGTTTTTTAAGGCTCACATTCTTATCACTTGAGAAGGAGAAGGCTTATCTTCAAAAACAGGCTGTAGTTAGCTAGAACCAAAGTGCAAATAAAACGGTCACCTAAAATTAAAAAAAAAATAAAAAAATCAAATGTTATAAGGTACAAAACTGGCCGACGATAAACTGCAAAACGTATACTAATTGAACAGGTTTACTTTCTCCGTTGTTGTTAATCTATTTGCAAGCGAAAATGAAATTAATGAATTCAGCTTAGTTGAAAATTATGCCAAATTTTGGGTGTTAGATTGATGAAAATATAAAAATAGCGATGAAGTGGGAAATATGTGCGAGTCATTCGTTCTCTCTCACGCATACGCCTTTGTCATGTGATTGTTTTGTTTACCTTCCATGCGTTACTCTCATGCGTTATGGTTTAGCAGTGGTGCCAGGTATAATTATTAGTCGGTATTGTTACTTATCGTTAGAAGGCAGGGCTTAGAATATACTTGAACATTTACTCGTTTCGTACATGTAAATTACTGGATTGTAATATAAAATAATTCTATCAATATGATATCGCCTGGTATGAAGATTTTTTTAAATCGTATTTTATGGTGTAGTATTCCTGTTCTGACCAGACTGTATTCGATTCTATTTTTCTCATTGATCCTGTGTAAATATAACTTACTCGAAGAAAATGCCATTATTTAAAATTATGTTTTATTGCATCAAAAAAAATGGTGTTGTTATAGATTTTGTTTCCCTTGGTTCTGATTTATGTTTTTACAATTCGAATGGCTTCACTTCGATACACTGTCAATGGAAATGAGTGGAAACTGAAAAATTGGTAAAATGTTCTAATTAAAGAGACTACATACTATAGGCTCGTTAGTTCTAATGATATACCGTTAAAAAAAAATCATTAATGGGGTCTTCTTATCCTGGTTGAAAATGTTTATTATTTATTCATAATTTAGGTTTGGGTAAGCATTTAAAATCTGGTTGGCATCTGTGAGAACAAAACTGTCACATAAAATTGTTAAATTAAAGAATTATTCAAATTGTATTTCGAGTTTGTTGATGTTTCGGGTTGTAAAAAGTTTAATTCTCAA
>NW_026597729.1:0-2220 GCF_029784155.1 Uranotaenia lowii
CACACGAGTCAAGCGAAAAAACGAGATAGCTCGTAGTTGAACCGCAATGTGTTAAGCTTAAAATACAATTTTTTGTAAAGATATGTTCCATTAATTTTGAACGTTTATTTATAAAATTCAACGAAAAATAGTTGACTGTTTGAAGGATGTTTATGCCATATTTTGTACCTTCCAGATAAAAATCTAAACTCGCTCTATAAGCTGATAGGCCTAACATTACATTAGCATTTAACATAGTCCATCTTGGAGTGAAAGTCAATTCAATATTCATTTGCCAATTTTCAAGGTCATAAATTACCATTTAATTAAATTTTCAAACCACATTTCAAGGGCACAACTAAAACCGAAAGTGAACGATCGACCCTCAAACCCTTGGCATCAATTGACAGCAAAGCAGCACATGTGTTTATGAACTTGAACAACAGCACAGACGTTTCGTTGGATTCGATATCGTAGAAAGGATTCTTAACGGACTCATTTGTAAATCTAAACAGAGACCGAGCAAGTGTCCTTTCCTTAGTTGAATCTCTAACTGGACGACGACAGTCATAAAACATGATTAACTACTTTAGCCTTTTGTCCACTTGGCAGTCTTCTAATGAAGAGATGCATAGCACATGGGCCAACTTGTCACCACAATTATCGAATCGTTCAGAGGATTTTGAGGTTGAACAAAATAAGAGGATACACGATTTTTGAAATGTATTTTAAAATTGTTTTGATTTATTAATTTTTTTGATTTCCAAAACTTATTTTATATTTCAAATTAAACTCCTGAAAGGAAAAACAAAATTGTTACCATGTAAATCTGCAAAACTTTTTTCCAATGATGTTTAATCCGGTTACAAACAGATTACAGAAACTTATGTAGGACTTGGACGGAATCAAAAACGTCAAAGAGTGAGGGTCAAAAATGAACTGGTCAGTGGCAATAAATTCATCCCGTCTCGAAAACATATCGTAAAGTACGAACACACAGGATCTTCCCTTTCCCAAAAAAAAGGACAGTCCAGCAAGTTTTCCAACCGGCAAACTGTTTCCTCAGCTTCGTCCTAGTTGAAGTTCAAACTCGGAAACGGCAACGATGAATTGCAAAACTCAATCTTTGCGAATACATACATCAACCCCATTTGGCGTTAGGATTTTGGTTGGGGTTTGTGCTATGTTGGACTGTTTTGTAGCATCAAACGGATGAATTTGTTGGGAACAAGTTTTACAAATGACAGTCTGCATGTGCAGGATTTCGACATAAATCGATTAGAGTCCTAGCTTCGTCCAATTTTGTATGAAGCTAGGGGTTTGTACAAAAGATTTTTTTTTATTTCATTCTCAAAAAAGTTTAATATTTGTTGAAATGTTAAAATCAACATATTAGCAAACAAGGTCTTTTTAAAATAAAACTTTTAAAAATCTAGCGTTTAAAAGTTTCTTAACCAGAGTTCCTCATATGTGGCTTCATGTCGTCCTTTTTAGTTAAAAAATGCGTGGTCACACTGCCAACAAATTTGTTCCCAACTGTCACACGGAAAACGAGAAAGGTTCTGGAACCGTTTTTGGCGGTTGATTGCATCATGTCCGATTTGTTCTCTGGCCTGCATCGAGTGAGTTGACAGGCTCTCGTGATTACCATTATTTATGGAGCCGAAAATTAGCGAGCGATTGTGTATGTCTGGGATATTTAATATATCGAGTCGAAAGGGTACGCAGATCAGTTTTGGAAAATTAATTTTGTGTCATGTGTCATGTTTGGTTTGGGTTGAAGTTCACATTTTGATTCGGTTGAACTTGAGAGTTTAAATGACAAAAATGACAAAAATGACAAAAATGACAAAAATGACAAAAATGACAAAAATGACGAAAATGACAAAAATGACAAAAATGACAAAATGACAAAAATGACAAAAATGACAAAAATGACAAAAATGACAAAAATGACAAAAATGACAAAAATGACAAAAATGACAAAAATGACAAAAATGACAAAAATGACAAAAATGACAAAAATGACAAAATGACAAAAATGACAAAAATAATAAAAATATCAAAAAATCAAAAATAATAGCAGTATATTGATTCTTTTCATTTTTGTCATTTTTGTCATTTTTGTCATTTTTGTAATTTTTGTCATTTTTGTCATTTTTGTCATTTTTGTCATTTTTGTCATTTTTGTCATTTTTGTCATTTTTGTCATTTTTGTCATTTTTGTCATTTTTGTCATTT
>NW_026597730.1:0-2217 GCF_029784155.1 Uranotaenia lowii
CTCTTGACCTGTACATGATGGGAATTGATAGGAAAAGTGGTTCGGGGCCATCTGGTCCTGGCCACGGCCAATCTGGCCAGTTCCGGAATCCGAAAAATCAAAATGATCAGATTTTAACTTGCGACACATGAATAGAATGCTCTTGAGTTTTGCATGGTTAATATATATATATATATATATATATATATATATATATATATATATATATATATATATATATATATATATATATATATATATATATATATATATATATATATATATATATATATATATATATATATATATATATATATATATATATATATATATATATATATATCTATATATATATATATATATATATATATATATATATATATATATATATATATATATATATATATATATATATATATATATATATATTAACCATGCAAAACTCAAGAGCATTCTATTCATGTGTCGCAAGTTAAAATCTGATCGTTTTGATTTTTTCGGATTTCGGAACTGGCCAGATTGGCCGTGGCCAGGACCAGATGGCCCCGAACCACTTTTCCTATCAATTCCCATTATGTACAGGTCAAAAGCTTTCTAATCATGTGTCGCAAGTTAAAATCTGATCATTTTGATTTTTCGGATTCCGGAACTGGCCAGATTGGCCGTGGCTAGGCCCAGATGGCTCCGAACCACTTCTCCCATCAATTCCCATCATGTAGGTACAGGGCAAGAACTTTCTATTGATGTGTCGCAAGTTAAAATCTGATCATTTTGACAGTCGTTGTCGTACTGATGAATGTCGCTCTAGGCATCCCTGCTTAAAAGAAAGAAAATCATTATCTTTGACGAAATGATTATGATAGGATCGCTTCTGTTCGTCAGATGTACATTTTCCGATAAACTCTTTATACCCAGTTGTGCACTTTGAGATCCACATCTTGTGGTCAGCGCACACTACAAGAGAAATGTGGTAAGAAGGAGAGCGTAAAGTCTGAACCAACACGGATAGTATTTAGATGGTGCTCTTTTGAGATACTCGTAACTCGTTTCTCAAAGACCCCGGTAAATTTGAATCGGCAGAGAGGTAACTCAAATCGCCAGAGGGATCGTAACGATCTCTCTGGCGATTTTGCATCATCACATCGTTAGAGAGGAACACATCATACGCGTGCCTTGGGTGAGTGCAACGAATTAAGCTAAGACACGCCCTCCAGAGAAACACACGAACACAATCCGAATCGTGTTTGTATGTTTCCCTCCGAGACGCGTGTTCGCCTGCCTGAGAAGTCGACAGCTACGATTGAAAGCACACACGGGACACGGGGACAAAATCCGACCACACCGTACGAGTGTACGATTCAAACTGATTTCGCATGTACGCATTCGTATTTGTTGCCTCTAAATATCTCGGCAGGACAAACCGAATGAAAATATTTGCGTTCTTGGAGTGTCGCCGAAGTTAACCGTTTTATTCTAAGTTCGGTGACTCAACTCTCAATTTTTGCATGCTCTGTCGATTTCTGAGAGGACGCGCTTACTCCCAGGCGAACACGCGTCTCGGAGGGAAACATACAAACACGATTCGGATTGTGTTCGTGTGTTTCTCTGGAGGGCGTGTCTTAGCTTAATTCGTTGCACTCACCCAAGGCACGCGTATGATGTGTTCCTCTCTAACGATGTGATGATGCAAAATCGCCAGAGAGATCGTTACGATCCCTCTGGCGATTTGAGTTACCTCTCTGCCGATTCAAATTTACCGGGCTGGGGAGGTCTGTTTGCAATTGTGAGAGGAGTATGTGAGTGTCGACGACAGGCAACGATGTCAATGCATCGTAGACGAGGTTTGTATGTATTCAATTATCGCTAGAAGCGATTTTTTTCCATCGCTGATCTTCATTGCTGAAAAACCAGCAATCGATCTGTCAAACTCTACACACAAAATTCCTGGGCCTGCACTTAGCTAAAATAGTCGGTTACTTTCGATTAGCAATAAGGCTCGATTTACTAACACGATAGAAAAAAGCGTATCTTGCTTAGTTTTAGTAAAAACGAAGTTTGTTGGCCGCCTAACTTTTTTTGCGGCAGCCGAATTTGCCGCCGCAAAGAATAAAAACAGTATTAATGAAATTTGATGTCGGCAGTGTCTTTGATGACCAAGTGGACGACGAAATGTTTGCCGAATCGCAACCGGGAGCATACAGGTAAGATCAAATCTGGAAGCAGAAACATTTTCTGATT
>NW_026597731.1:0-2210 GCF_029784155.1 Uranotaenia lowii
ACATTTTTGACGTTTTTTAAATTTTTGACATTTTTAATATTTTTGACATTTTTTGACATTTTTGACATTTTTGACATTTTTGACATTTTTGACATTTTTGATATTTTTGACATTTTTGACATTTTTGACATTTTTTGACATTTTTGACATTTTTGACATTTTTGACATTTTTGACATTTTTGACATTTTTGACATTTTTGACATTTTTGACATTTTTGACATTTTTTGACATTTTTGACATTTTTGACATTTTTGACATTTTTGACATTTTTAACATTTTTGACATTTTTGACATTTTTGTCAATTTTTGACATTTTTGACATTTTTGACATTTTTAACCTTTTTTTAGCATTTTTGACATTTTTGACATTTTTGACATTTTTGACATTTTTGACATTTTTGACATTTTTGACATTTTTTGACATTTTTGACATTTTTGACATTCTTTGACATTTTTGACATTTTTGACATTTTTGACATTTTTGACATTTTTGACATTTTTGACATTTTTTGACATTTTTGACATTTTTGACATTTTTGACATTTTTGACATTTTTGACATTTTTGACATTTTTGACATTTTTTGACATTTTTGACATTTTTGACATTTTTGACATTTTTGACATTTTTGACATTTTTGACATTTTTGACATTTTTGACATTTTTGACATTTTTGACATTTTTGACATTTTTGACATTTTTGACATTTTTGACATTTTTGACATTTTTGACATTTTTGACATTTTTGACATTTTTGACATTTTTGACATTTTTGACATTTTTGACATTTTTTGACATTTTTGACATTTTTGACATTTTTGACATTTTTGACATTTTTGACATTTTGACATTTTTGACATTTTTGACATTTTTTGACATTTTTGACATTTTTTGGACATTTTTGACATTTTTGACATTTTTGACATTTTTGTCATTTTGACATTTTTGACATTTTTGACATTTTTGACATTTTTGACATTTTTGACATTTTTGACATTTTTGACATTTTTGACATTTTTGACATTTTGACATTTTTGACATTTTTGACATTTTTGACATTTTTGACATTTTTGACATTTTTGACATTTTTGACATTTTTGACATTTTTGACATTTTTGACATTTTTGACATTTTTGACATTTTTGACATTTTTGACATTTTTGACATTTTTGACATTTTTGACATTTTTGACATTTTTGACATTTTTGACATTTTTGACATTTTTGACATTTTTGACATTTTTGACATTTTTGACATTTTTGACATTTTTGACATTTTTGACATTTTTGACATTTTTGACATTTTTGACATTTTTGACATTTTTGACATTTTTTGACATTTTTGACATTTTTGACATTTTTGACATTTTTTGACATTTTGACATTTTTTGACATTTTTGACATTTTTGACATTTTTGACATTTTTGACATTTTTGACATTTTTGACATTTTTGACATTTTTGACATTTTTGACATTTTTGACATTTTTGACATTTTTGACATTTTTGACATTTTTGACATTTTTGACATTTTTTGACATTTTTGACATTTTTGACATTTTTGACATTTTTGACATTTTTGACATTTTTGACATTTTTTGACATTTTTGACAGCATTTTTGACATTTTTGACATTTTTTGACATTTTTGACATTTTTGACATTTTTTGACATTTTTGACATTTTTGACATTTTTGACATTTTTGACATTTTTGACATTTTTGACATTTTTGACATTTTTGACATTTTTGACATTTTTTGACATTTTTGACATTTTTGACATTTTTGACATTTTTGAACATTTTTGACATTTTTGACATTTTTGACATTTTTGACATTTTTGACATTTTTGACATTTTTGACATTTTTGACATTTTTGACATTTTTGACATTTTTGACATTTTTGACATTTTTGACATTTTTGACATTTTTGACATTTTTGACATTTTTGACATTTTTGACATTTTTGACATTTTTGACATTTTTTGACATTTTTGACATTTTTGACATTTTTTGACATTTTTGACATTTTTGACATTTTTGACATTTTTGACATTTTTGACATTTTTGACATTTTTGACATTTTTGACATTTTTGACATTTTTGACATTTTTGACATTTTTGACATTTTTGACATTTTTTGACATTTTTGACATTTTTGACATTTTTGACATTTTTGACATTTTTTTTGACATTTGGGGATTTTTTTTTAA
>NW_026597732.1:0-57500 GCF_029784155.1 Uranotaenia lowii
ACTCACAAAAACTTCAATTAGTTAAATGGTATGCCAAGATTAGGCAAAAAAATTGTTTATATTTTTTTCAATACTTGGTAGAAAATGTACGTTGTGTTTATTAGTTATAATTAAATATTTTTCCCATGTTTTACTGCAACCAACGGGTAATTTTTTTTCCTCCATATTGAAGTGTGTTTTTGAAATTAAACTGAAGATGGCAGATGCACTAGCAAAGTATACTATAGGTTCATTTTAGCTTTTTTCCGAAGATCATTATTTTAATTGCAATTTGTCATGTAAACAAAATACTACGAAGTTATTAACATTCAAATGTTGACATATACGATTTTCTTTGATTTTGGTATTTTTTATTATTTTAAGGCCTATGTTTGACTTGTAAATCACCAAAATACCAAGTTAAAGCACATTTTCTCGAATCAGATATCAGATAAAATGGAATTAAATAATTTAGAAATAATAAATTAAAAACTGAATCAATTATAGATATCCAACTGACGATTTTACACACCTTTCTTAACAAAGTTTTATCATGAATCAATTTATTTTATTTCATTTAATGAGGATTCAAATTTTTCCAAAAGACTCTTAAGTAGCAATAAGGAGAAAAATGCTTTCAAATGACGAAATTTCATAGTCAAAAAAAAATAGTTGACAATTCTCTAGTGTTATTTATGACATCATAAAATTTCGTTTAATTATGTGTTACACCTTTTTAAAAGTCTAAAGACAATTTGCTATAAAAAAATATTTTGATTTAAAAATTTTTCAAATTTCTCTAATTTACCAACGGAGATAAATGAGCAAAAAATCGTTTTTCTCGGAATGCAAAATTAATCGAGTAATTTAATATAAATTTGAAAACTATATTTTACGATTATTTGAAATATTCTACAATTTTGCATTAAAAAGTGCACTAATTTCTTTTAAAGATTTTTTTTATTTCTCAAAAGTAAACTATTGAATTTCAGCGACTAGAACTGATAGAAAAACAAAATAAATGCAAATTAGAATTCAGTTTCCTTAAAACAGTCAATATTTGATCTCGCATTCTTGCAATTTTTAATACAAATATTTAATTATCTCTTCTGATTGATTAAAACGTCCCAATGATTTTGTTGAAATGAGTAATCCAATTCACTATTTTCTTGGATGTACCGAATATTCAGCGTTGAAAACCGCATCCGTAAAGTCGAATATGAGGTTTATCGAAAAGTTGTGCTAAGTTTTTGGACGAATAGTATCAAGTATCGCAAAATATTTTGATTATCTTTTATTCCAAATTTTTCTGTTTGTTCCGTGCCTTTGCATACAGTACCGTTATTATAGAAATTGGAAGCACGCGCACTGTCATTTTGTCTTTTAACTTCCATAACTTTTTACTCTGATGATATTTTTTGATCGATTGATAGATCAACTATCACACTATCATTCCACAGAATTTGAGCTTTCTAAAGATTGTGTGACCAGAGATACAGTACTTCTACGAAAATCTGACATTTTGGACTTTGACTATTCTAACTGCAATATCTCGGAAACAAATCAATGCCTTTTATTGAAATTTTGCAGAGTGATTGTTAAAATATAAAGTTAACATGTCAGAAATTTTTGAAAAGTTCTATCGATGAGATCAAAAGTTATGCGATTCACAATATTTCAGGCAACCTTATGACGCGATTTCTATACAATTTTGGACGATTCATGAGAACAATATCTTTTCCATCCACAAATCATTCAAATAATGTCTGAAAGAAGCAATGAGGAACAGAAAAAATTGAATGATATTCCATGTGTGTTTCGAAATCAGACTCAAACAAAATTGTTCCAGGTTTTCTATTGAAACAGATGTACTGGTTGTTGAACATAAAATATGATTTTCCTATGGAAACATTCGCCCAAAATTCTATAGAAATCGTGTTTTTAGGATCATGCCTAAATTATTGCACATCACATAACTATTAATCTCATCTATAGAACTTTTCAAAAACTTCAGACATGTCAACTTTATATTTCAACAATCACTCTGCGAAAATTCAATAAAAAGCTTGAGTAGTTTCTGAGATATTGCAGTTTGAATGGTCAAATCCAAAAAGTCCGATTTTTGTAGAATAGCTCTATCTCTGGCCACACAATCTTAAGAAAGCTCAAATTTTGTGAAATAATTCCAATTTCTATACAATTATGAACGGTACTTTATATTCAATAAAAAAAAATCAAGATAGGTTAAATTTGGCCAAGATTCTCAGGAATTCTTAAAAACATTCCGAATTTAACATGGGTTTATTCACTCTATTTGCTAAATCAAATAAAAACTCGAATTCTTTTTTGAAAAGTAAATTTAAAAATAAACATCAATCTTGACTTTTGAATCCTTGAATACAATGTGAACTCTAATAAACCACGCCATAAGATAAGTTCAGATACCGGTATTTCGATACCAACTGAGTTCAGATACCGGTTCAACTCAATATCATCTTCAATGAGCGGTATCTGAACTTACCCAGCAAACATTTTTGTAGGTATATTTCCCAACATACTTTGTTAAACGTCTCGTATAAATTAAAAAATCATCGCATCAAACTCGAAAAAAACAGTATTTACCTACCAAAGTGGAGGCAATATACATACATAATTTTAACTTTTGGCTTGAGCGATAAGAATCATACAAATTGGGCGATATTCAACACCTTTTTCGTATACCCTGAAAGTATGCGAGATGCGCAAGTTTTCCTCTTAATGCATGCAAACCGTTGTCAGCGACAATATTTGCTGCTTCTCTCATTGGACAATTTTCCCAAATGAACCATCTGATTTTTAGTAATCTGGCTGCACTGCTTATCGCAGAGAGAACAACATTTTTTCTCACTTGAATCTGGCACGGGAGAAAAAATTTTCAAACATGGCGATTTTAAGTAACGATTTTTACGATACTTATTTGTTAGGAGTTACGATTTGCATTAACATTTTCAACGATTTGAGCTATCATTTCTAATGCAATTTAATGTTTGTTGGGTACCTGATACCGTGGTTGAGTTAAAGGGAATCTTTCGATTGATTTGATTAAGGGAAAGAGAAGAATAAATGAATTTTGAAAAGTTATAATTTTGCACTTGCAATAATTTAAGTTATTATATTTTCGTAAGTTTTTTTTTTCGAAACACACCGTTCGAAACACAACGTGCCGAGGCGGCTAAATCAAGATTCTATCAATTGCAATTGATGACCACGGCTGACAACATCAACCACGGACGGCAATGATTGCTGGACCAGGCAGGCCAAGTTGAATGAAACGATTGGTTGCGACGGATCGGTTGCGTTTTGCAAATTTGTTCATTGACCCATGATTGCATCCCGCGACAGACAACGACGGAATGGGAAGATTCAATTGGGAAAGGTCCCGAAGGTTAGATAAATTGTAGCTATGTTTACATTGTTGCCGGCAGCAGATGGACAATTATACGGGCGAATACATGCTGGAGTGACGCTTTCGTGTCAATAAAATTCTCTCCGAAGTGGAAGAACAACTTCAAAACCGTCAAACAATAATTTTCCTAGAAATCTATTGACAATTGAATTTGCTTCGGAAAGAGAAAAGTTGCTACGAACAACTGCAGCACCCAAAAATTTGGCATGTCTGAACTTTTGTCGAATGAGAGCAGAAACTGGCATCCAGCTCATTCATTGACCGAACACTTTGTGAACATTCATTATTTTGTTTCCACTTTTATTGGGCTTTCTCATGTTGCAAGTATTATTTAGGTACTAAAAAAAATCGAAAGTTGGTGGCATTGTTTATAACAGTTATAATTTATGTTAACGTTTACCAAAAACATCTTTGAATGCAATACTCGTGCTTTAAAAATTTAAACTTTTTAAATTCGACTTTGAAGAATTGTTTTCTAATTTTACTTTACGTTTGTAGAAAATAACGTAAAAACGTTAGTTCCACTACCATTTTGTGCCCTTAATCTGAGCGACTGCTAGACGACTTTGTGATATCAATGTTTCTTCAAGCCACCTCATGAACGTAGTAAGGTGGGTAGACTGTTGGCAAACATACTTCACAAAGCATTTTCTTTCTCTTGTGCGGAAGCACAAAATGTGCTGGATCATGTTGAACAAAGCCGCTCGCTGAGCAGCTTCAAAGAACAAAAGAAATTTTGATTTAATTCATAATTCATTCATGTGTTGTTCCTTCAGATTTGCTCTTGGGAAATCGTTCAAATCAGTTTTAATTCTAATAAAACTTTTATTATTCTTAAAAAGACTATCCATCGATCTTGTCTAAAGTATTATAAATCGAATTATTCTTGGAAAATTTCAAAGAACGAAACTGAAAAATCAACAAATGTTCCAAATGATGATCGGTAATTTAGATTTCATGTATGATAGATTAAGCGATAGATTAAGCAAAAAAAAAGCAATCTCGTCAGAATATAATGATGATTATCAATAAGAATCGAGAAAAAAGCATCGGATACTTACTTCAAACACCAAGTTGAAGTTCTTTCGGAATGATAATCTTAACGTACGATAACAAAGTAAACACATCCAGGTACCAAAAAGAACGAAGGTTTTACTTGTGCAGAATTACAATTTTGACATTGAAACTCAAGAATGGCTTGAAAATGGAAATTTATTCATATCATCTTCAGACATGCATAATTTTTGGCGTTATGTTTGGTTAGGTTAAGATTCTTTGAATGTTGATAAACCTGACAGTTCAACGTAATTCTTTTAAATTCAGGATTATAAGATTTATCGATTGAAACTCATTTATTTAAAATCATATTGAAAAAAACCAAAACAATACCATAGTCGGAACTGATGTCTTTTGCAGAAACTTCACTGAAATTTTTTTTCATGAAATCGAAAACCTAATACAAAATCTGTAAAAAAAAGGATGTTATGAAATTATTTGAATCAATCGTTACTTCAAACAGTCAAGGCATACGCACTTAACTGAGTGGATTTGTGGTCTTTTTCATTTTTCTAATACCCTGCTAAGACCATCATTGTTTCCGTTCAAAACGAATTTTGCGTGATTTTTTTTACATAGTTTTAAAGTAACGTTTACATATCTAAGTGTGTTCATCTGTTAAGTTGGTATGGATAAATTTCACATTTCTTTATTAAAAAAACAAACATGTTTTTTTTATTCTGGAGTTCAACCATGATGTCGTTTTTGTCGATGAAAATTCATAAATACATGAACATAATTTAGTTCCAGAAATTAAAAAAAATATGTTCGTTTTTTTTCCAAAACAAAATATATAATTCCCCCATATTAACTTAAAAGTTAAAATTAACTTGAGTGAACGTTACTTTCACATTTTACGAAAAAAAAAAATGGATTAACGCATAAAGTTTTTTTTTAAATCATTTTCAATTTTTTTTTTATGTAGTGCGGCAAAAAAAAATTATCCCCCACAAATATGACCTGCACGTTTTTAAAGTTGACCACTAATGTACCAATTCTTGTCCTAGTCCTTGTCTTTGTCCTTGTCCTAGTGCTTGTCCTAGTCCTTGTCCTAGTCCTTGTCCTAGTCCTTGTCCTAGTCCTTGTCCTAGTCCTTGTCCTAGTCCTTGTCCTAGTCCTTGTCCTAGTCCTTGTCCTAGTCCTTGTCCTAGTCCTTGTCCTAGTCCTTGTCCTAGTCCTTGTCCTAGTCCTTGTCCTAGTCCTTGTCCTAGTCCTTGTCCTAGTCCTTGTCCTAGTCCTTGTCCTAGTCCTTGTCCTAGTCCTTGTCCTAGTCCTTGTCCTAGACCTTGTCCTAGTCCTTGTCCTAGTCCTTGTCCTAGACCTTGTCCTAGACCTTGTCCTAGACCTTGTCCTAGTCCTTGTCCTAGTCCTTGTCCTAGTCCTTGTCCTAGTCCTTGTCCTAGTCCTTGTCCTAGTCCTTGTCCTAGTCCTTGTCCTAGTCCTTGTCCTAGTCCTTGTCCTAGTCCTTGTCCTAGTCCTTGTCCTAGTCCTTGTCCTAGTCCTTGTCCTAGTCCTTGTCCTAGTCCTTGTCCTAGTCCTTGTCCTAGTCCTTGTCCTAGTCCTTGTCCTAGTCCTTGTCCTAGTCCTTGTCCTAGTCCTTGTCCTAGTCCTTGTCCTAGTCCTTGTCCTAGTCCTAGTCCTTGTCCTAGTCCTTGTCCTAGTCCTTGTCCTAGTCCTTGTCCTAGTCCTTGTCCTAGTCCTTGTCCTAGTCCTTGTCCTAGTCCTTGTCCTAGTCCTTGTCCTAGTCCTTGTCCTAGTCCTTGTCCTAGTCCTTGTCCTAGTCCTTGTCCTAGTCCTTGTCCTAGTCCTTGTCCTAGTCCTTGTCCTAGTCCTTGTCCTAGTCCTTGTCCTAGTCCTTGTCCTAATCCTTGTCCTAGTCCTTGTCCTAGTCCTTGTCCTAGTCTTTGTCCTAGTCCTTGTCCTAGTCCTTGTCCTAGTCCTTGTCCTAGTCCTTGTCCTAGTCCTTGTCCTAGTCCTTGTCCTAGTCCTTGTCCTAGTCCTTGTCCTAGTCCTTGTCCTAGTCCTTGTCCTAGTCCTTGTCCTAGTCCTTGTCCTAGTCCTTGTCCTAGTCCTTGTCCTAGTCCTTGTCCTAGTCCTTGTCCTAGTCCTTGTCCTAGTCCTTGTCCTAGTCCTTGTCCTAGTCCTTGTCCTAGTCCTTGTCTTAGTCAATGAACTAGTCCTAGTTCCAGTCCTTGTCTTAGTCAATGATCTAGTCCTAGTTCCAGTCCTAATCCATCTTCAATAGTTCGTAAATGATAGGCTTGTGATATAGCACAGAAAACAAGTCAGTTGCCTTCTCAGCTTTTCGCGAATTCGAGCTCAGTTGAGCCGGATAAGCTTTTCAGTTACTTTCCACCGACTTTAATCCAAACAAAAAGAAATCTTGGAAGAATAATTTGCCGCAATTCATTTTTTCTTCTGCACTCCAGGAGTTTGAATTAATTTTTTCTGCTGGTAGGATTTAATTTTTCTTTTCTGATGTCAAAAACATTTGAAAATAAAATTTCACTATCATTATAAAGCTCCTAAAAATGGAAGAATCCCGATCTTATCCGATTGCAATAATATCGAGGAAAACATTCCGAATTCAGACAACTTAGCTATGGTCAAAACAAATTTGCATGTTTTTTTAAAGGTCAGACTATTTGATGAAAATTATCAGAAATGATCAAACTTTAGCTACAAGTTTAATAAATTTAGTTTCCAAAAATATTTCAACTAATTATCCTTTAAGCAAGTTCCACTCATTGGCTTCTAAATAAGTTTACCAGATAGACAATACGTTGTTTGATAACAGAGATACGCGTGAAATAATTTTAAAAGACTGATCCCAAACTTTTGGCCGTTAAAACATACTGCGGGTGATCCAAAACTTTTGGACGATAACTTATGTAGTTTTTTTTATTTATTTTAGGTACATTGCAAATTTTTTTTCACAAAACTGAACAAATGTGTTTTGATGAGTATGAAAAAAGGATTCAAATGCATTTCGAGTATAAGATGATCGGGTTTGAATTTTAAGTGCAGTTTTTGGAAAATGGCTCAACTTTAAGGTAATATAACTTTAAGGTGATATGAACTAAACATATACTTGTTTTCAAAAACAAAGTAAGAAAGTTTTGCTCACGATCTTTCGAATCAGATATAAAGAATTGCAATATGTCATCAGATGGCTGAGATATGACCGATAAAATTTTCATGTTTTTGAAGGGTTATCCCAAGCTTTACGGATATATTTTTGTTTATCGCCGCGATAGATTGTGAATTGAATAATCGACTTTTTTCGGCGGGTTATCGAATGATTAAAACTTTTTTACCAGTTGTCCATACGTTTCGAGCTACTATGGCATTCGCTCCTCTTCAGTGGACAATTTTACTGGCCTCCGTCTATTCTTATTTGTTTTCGGTCAGCTTGTTTTGTCCCAAGCTTTTGGCCGGCAGTGTATGTGCTTCGAAAAAGATAATTTAAAATTTGTTTATTTTTAACCATTTTATTTGATTTTTTATGAGAAATACCTGGATTTTGTACAAATTTGCCAGCTATTGCCAGATTTTTGAGTTGAAAAAATCGATTTTCACCAGATCACCTGGTTTAAACCAGGTTTTTTAAAATAAACGACCGAGATTTTCGCGGCTTTAATACGTTCAGAAAAACAATCTGGAAAGTTTATCTTTAAACCATGGCTCATATTACCTTGTACACTTTAAAACTTTTTTGTCATCAAACCAAATCATCAAATTTGTAGAGCAATCGGTGCATTTGCAAAAAAAAATAAAGGCCGATAAAGTGGATTTTGCAGTTTCGCTCAACAAATAATTCATGTCAAATGTTCAAACAAATTCGAGGCTTATTGATTGATCCCTTTAAGTTAACCAAATGAGCTGAAATTAGGACAGTAGGCCAAAGAACGATTTCAGCGTCAACTGTTTTAAATTTGGAACATATATTAGGCCATCCTACTGTATAACAATAATTGATGACATAATGCCTTGATTGCAAAAATATTGAATATGTTGGAAATTCTTAGAGTTATGCACAGACAACTAGAAGTAGTATTTTATTTTACAGATTATATCGTAAAGAATGTTATTTGAACTCATTTTCGTATATCTGCACCTAAAATGTACTACAAGAAGAGACTCGTATTTATGTACATATTAACTCGACCTTTGTGTACGACAATAAGCAAAAAATCCGTTGAAATATCGATATACGATGATCAGGCGTGATTGACAGATTTTGTCGTGCTATGCATAAAATCATTCGAAATTCAGATTTTTTTTAACATGAAATACGATTTTTATTATCATAACAACCAGGTGTTAGATCTTTGCAGAAAGTACATTTTTCTATCAAACAAGATTGCTAAAAGGGAGATTATATTATAAAAAGAAAAAATTTAAAATGTCAGAAGAGTGGTATCTGCAGTCGATTAGTTCAGCGATACAAAAGTACTAAGGTATCTACCCGAGCAGACTTTTATGGCAAAATTATAGCAAATTTTGCTATCACGCCCTGAGAGCCGAATTTGCTCTCATTTTGCTTGACATAAGGTGGTACACAGCAAAAATGAGAGCACAAATTTTCATACTTGGTTAGCAAAGTGATACCTAATTTTGCTAAAAGTGAGACCATAACTACACCTCGTTTTTTGAGAGCTTGGAGAGCACGATGATGCCAATATAGAACATCACTTATTTTTCATGTACACCAAAATTTGATATCATTATGCTTTCAAATCTTTTAAAAGTGAGGTGTAGTAAGGACTAAGTTTAAGCTAAAATTGGTATTATGTTGCTGAATATGTTCGAAGATTCCTTATGTCGAGCAAAATCACAGCAAATTTAACTCTCTAGGCGTGATAGCAAATTTTGCGATAATTTTGTCTGAAATGTATGCCTGTAGAGTTTTTAAGTCTTTTATTTCAAAAAAGTTCACGTGGATTTGCAACTTAAGTCTGAACGGGTATTCATATTATGAATATCGCCTTTAATATTCATTACATACGTAAAGGCGATTTTCACTATGCACAGAATTGCACCTACCATGTTAAACTATGGGTAATAAAAATCGCCTTCACTTATGCAATCATAATCAGAAGTGGTGGCGTTATCTGTATACATGACAATGTTCATATAACATGAAAATTTGCGCCTTTGTTTATACAATGATTGACTGTAGATGGAAAACCTCTATTTTTTGATTCGTGTGATTCCTAACCAAATGCGTTTAAAGTTTGTTACAAATTAATTTCAATATACAGGAAGTCGCAAAGTTTACGTTACTGCAAAGATTTTTTTGCTTAAAACTTTCTATTATCTGAGATTTGATTTTTTTTTATGTTTGAGACTTAAATACAGCACTTGACTTTTTGAAAATCTTATCGAATAGTGAGATAACATTTCACAGTTTGATGATAAAATATCACTGCAGTAGAAATTTATGGAACTGCAGGGTTTGGAAACCTGTGTGAGTGCGACTGTGAACGGTCAATTATGTGATTAACTGGTACATCTTTGAAACAAATTTTAAACGCATTTTGTTAGGAACCTAGCACACGAATCAAGAAAAGTATTTTATCATCTTCAATCATTCGTAGTGTAAACCAAGGAGCAGGCTTTCCTGTAAAAGAACATGTCTATGTATTATGAATGTCATCACCATTCACGATTGTATAAGTGAAGGCGATTTTCCTTATCCAAAGTTTTGTTTTTAACTGTATGTATTAGATAAAACTGAAAAGGCAAAAATATAACACTAGTGTGTACAATTTATTGAAAATAGTTTATATAGTTAAGTTAAAGTGCGTCTATCAGTGTTCTATTTTGACAATAACACAGTTATTTTGATAGAATTTAGATAAGATGGTGAAATTTTCGAAAATTGTGTTATTTTTTTAAAGATTGAAGCCATAAATGGTTACTATTACATTGAGTACTAATTTTCAATAATTACATTCACATATCAACCGTATCTCAACTTTATCAGCCATACTAAAGAACATGTATTTCACCCTGTTAGCCAAAATTTAATCTTATGATTTTTTACTATACCCGTACAAACAAAGAACATATGAATATTATTCAAATATTCCGGGATTCATACACAGTTATGACAGCCTTCACTTATGCAATGGTTTTAAAATCGAAGGAAGAATATTCATAGTACAATGGAATAAACCGTAAATTTTGAGGCCTAGAAATATTCAAATTTTTGAGTTATTTTATTACATAAATGTCAGATAAAAAAATGTCTGAATCCTTCTTACAAAAAAAAAACTGTTCTGTTTACAGAAGCCTGCAAAACTATGTTTAAAAAAATTGAGCGACCCGAAATATCAGCTAACAAAATGTACTCCCTTAAAAGCATACATGGTAATCACATGCATTGCATACCTTAAGGAGTTAAAATTTGTGATTGGTACATATATGTTGATACGATAATCAATATCATTTCGCTTTAAAATGGTTCAGAACTCTTGGTTGCTCTTGGAAAAAAGCATAAATATGCATTACATACTTACCTCTGCTACTTTGCAACACCCACGCTGTACCTTTGAAAATTCTAAGGACTGGCTCACAGAGAACTGCACTGGTTTCATAAAAACTTGTGATGTTACCGCTAAGTATTATCGAGCCGCCATCAGAGTTGTTCGCCTTTTCCAATGGAAATAGAATGATGATGCATTGATTAAATTGGCTCCTCTTTTATTGTTTCCGTTTGGAGCACTGGTAGTCGAATGAGGAAGAATTGCCTGAGCCGAAAACGATTCACTTGTTAGTAAAAAAGTTTAATTGTTATTTATAAAAAATAAATTTCGATTAAAATACTTACTAACAATCACAACTTTCCAGTACCAGTAACTGAATAATAACCGCTAGTGAGAATCACGCCAACCGAAACCCCGAAAAATGGTTTTTTTTTTCGGGCAGGGAGCAGCTGCTGGAGTTTGTTGAGTGCCTGTGACGAAGATTGTGTAATTGAAATTATTGAATATATACATATACATAATTGATGGTGGTATCGTAAATCTTACCTTTTTCTGAAGCTGCAGTTACCTTCAGGCTTTGTGCATGCATGCTACTCCGTATGTTCCTGAATTCACCTACGTTCACCAACCGGTTATCCTTCAAGTCATCTTCCATGACCAACAGAGATCTTGCCGGGATCCATCGCGTCGCAAACACTTTTTACCAGCCAGTGATAAAGAATTTGTTTTGTTGCTTTTCTGTTTTGTTTACTCTATTCATGTTGGATCAGTAACATAAAAATATGGCTAGCGCTACGCATTTTACGATCGAGAAATCAATTTTATTACTTTTTAAATTTGTGTTAAATTAATAATACTTTAACATAAAATCCATTAAGCCGAACCTCGTCCAAACGGTTAATTTGGTTGCTGAGAAAATTAGCCTGTTTGTTCGGGATAGCAAAAAAAGCGAAACCGTTGCCGAGTTTGGAATATGTCCGAGTAAAAGTTTTATCAAAAGCTTGGATAGAAATTTCTTTTTATGAATCCATGCGTTATAGCAGGAACATATGTGAAGTTCTCAATCTTGTTTTAAATTCAGTACACACAATGACTGTGGAATAAAAAAACGAAGTACGATTCGATTCATGTTTCAAGTTTTTCGAGGAGCAGATTCGATTTTTACATTAAAATGAAAAAAATATTTTGTTTACGGTTATTTCTTGGCAAAAAAAAATTTGTGAGTTGGAGTTAAAAATTAAATTAACCTCTTCTGCATGAATTTAAAACCGTTGAGAAAAATGTGATGCCAATGGAATGTGTAACTTTATTGACCTCTATCTAAACGATTTATGCCAAAAAACAGAATTGTTTTTGGTATAGTTTTGAGTGTTTAAATAGAGTAGAATATATATTTTTTAATTATTCTTTAAAAATTTAAATGTATTCTTATAGTTTGAAATCTTTCACAGTACTTAATCAAGCTGAAAATGTGAGAAAAAACCTCAAGGACTTTAACATAATATTTAGCTATAGTACAAGATAACTCATTGTGATTTTTTCATTCAGATAACAGAGAAATTACTATTTACGTTTTTTATTAAATAAAGGCAAATTTCGTGTTATGTTTTGCAGTCCATGTAAAGTGAACTCACTTAAACTTTTCATATTTTTTTCAAAAACAGTCTCTCAGTAATAATTTTTTTAAAAGTTTTTGATAAAATTTGAATTGCTATCTATGAAATGACCAAGGATTAAAAAGAATAAGGTTATTGTACCAATGTAGTTCAAAGAAAAAATTACAAATAAACTAGAGATCAAAATTTGAAAATAACATATTGCATACAAGGGTTACTACGCCATTAACAATTATTTTGTGATAGGAGTTTCAATTGCCTGTGTATCGATTCATAAACATGAAAAAGAAATTTATTTAAAAAATATATAAATAGCTCAAAGATGCCCAGTTTTGCTATCAATGTTTATTCTATTAAATGAACTCATTCTTTATTCGATTCTGTTATAATTTTGATTTCAGATTTATATTGTGTAAAAATTAAAGATGCTATAATGATGCCTAATTTTGCTAGCTTTTGGTTTGCAATTTTACAAACCACGTTGTGTATTCCAAACACAACATAAATTTGTGTGTTAAGCGATGGTCGAAATTGAATGATTTAGTTTTTGCTGTGAAAAATATATAAATTATAGATAGCTTATCATTGCCTATTTTTGCTATCAATGTTTTCTTTCAAAGAAGAAAAAAAAATTTATTTTATTTGCCAGATGAGGCTACAATTTTGATTTTTTTCTTCAAAATTAAGTGTACCTCAATTATGCTGAATTTTGTTGTTGGGTTAGTTGTACAGCAAATTATGCTATAATTTTGGTCTCAGGCTTCTATTCATAAAAACATATGGATACCTTTATTATGCCTAGTTTTGCTATCATATAAAATTCTACACCAAATTGTGCTCATCATTTGCTGTTGATACCTAAATGTGACATCAATTTGCTGTAAAATAAACGTTTAAGAAACCTTAATTATGCCTTATTTTGCTCTCGTACAAAATTTTACAGCAAAACATGCTGTCAGTTTGCTGTTGACACCGTATTATGATCTCAGTTTGCTATCAATTCGGGCATCAAAGTCTGCTCGGGTACTGGTAATAAAAGTTCTTCCCATAGTGCGGCGGCGAAACATTTCTACCCGAAATCCAAGCCGATGCTGTATCCAATATCGTACCTGTCGATGAAAATAAAAATTCACAGGAAATTTCCGATAGGGATCAGGAAGCCTCCGAAAACTGTAACATACTTTGGTATACATCTATATGCTTAATATATCTATATATATAAAAATGAATTTCTGTCTGTCTGTCTGTCTGTCTGTCTGTTCCCTATAGACTCGGAAACTACTGAACCGATTTGCGTGAAACTTGGCAGGTGGGGGTATTGGAGGCAGGGGAAGGTTCCTATTGTGGTTTGAGACCCCTCCCTCTCTCATGAAGGGGGGGAGGGGCCTCCCAAACAAAAGACAATTTTTTGCATAACTCGAGAACCCATCAAGCAAATGGTATCATATTTGGCATGGGATGGTATGTGGGAAAGAGGAATATGTCTATGAATATTTGGTACCCCTCCCTCCTTTCAGTGGCGTGATAGGAAGGGGGGAGGGGGGCTACCTTACAATTTTTCATATAACTCGAGAACTAATCAAGATATTGGATCCAAATTTGGCATGTGAAGGTATTTGGATACGAAAAATATTTCAATGATTATTTGAGACCCCTCCCTCTTTCCAGTTGAAAGGGGGAGGGGCCTCTTTCATATTTTTTTATATAGTTCAAAAACTAATAAAGCAATTTGAACCAAATTTGGCATGGGAGGGTATTTGGATACGAAAAATATTTCTATGATAATTTGAGACCCCTCCCTCTTTCCAGTAGGGAGATATAAAGGGGGAGGGGCCTCTTTTATAGTTTTCAACATAACTAAGAAAGTAATTAAGCAAATGGAACCAAACTTGGCATGGGCGGGTATTTGGGAACGTGACATGTTCTAATGATTGTTTGAGACCCCTTCCTTCTTACAGCGGGGAGGAAGGAAAGAGGGAGGGGAGTTTCATACAATTTTTACTGCATAACTCAAGAACTAAAACAGCAAATGGAACCAAATTTGGCATGGAACGATATTTGGGTACGAGAAATGCTTCTATGAATATTTGGTATCCCTCACTCTTTCGAAGAGGTGGATGAAAAGGGGGAGGCGAGGTCTCCCTTACAATTTTCAGTTTAACTGGAGAGCTGATCAAGCAAATTGAACCATATTTGACATGTGAGTGTATTTGGAAACGAGAAATGTTTCTATTATAAATTGAAGCCGTACCTTTTAAGCGGTAAGATATAAAGGAAGAAGGGGGGGTTTCCATTTTTTTCCATAACTCGAGAATTAATCGAGCAAATGAAACCAAATTTGGCATCAAAAAGTATTTGAGTACGAAAAATACTTTTATGAATATTAAGTAATCACCCCTCTATTGAAAGAAGAGAACGGAAAGGGGGATGGTACTCCCTTTCAAGTTTATACAAAACTCAAAAATTTACTACGTAAATAAAACCAAATTTGGCATGGCATGGAACATAGGAAGGGAAGAGGGAAGCTTATATTTAACTTTTATTTTACAAAATCCGAGAAATGGACAGTACTTAACATGGAAAATCATTTTGGTATGACTCTATGATTATTTGACACATCATCCTCCTTACATGGGAGGAGGGAGGTGAGCCCAATACAATTTTGTTAGCATATGTTCTCAATTTATGCTTACGAAGCCAACAAATGGAAACAAATATGGCATGGAAAGGTACTTGGTTACGAGATATGTTTCTACGATTGTTATAGACTCTTATGCTTTACAGTGTAGAGAAGGAAAGAAAGAAAGGGGCTCCATACAATTTTTGTTGTAAAGCTTAAATACTTATCCACCAATGGAACTATATTTGATATGAGAGGAGTTTTGGGAACGAAAAAAATATTTATTAAAGATTACAATCTCCATTCAGCAGGGGTGAAGGGAAGGACAGGGGGGGCTCTCTAATCAGTTTTTTAGCATAAATCCAGAACATATCAAGCAAATACAACCATACTTTATAAGTAAGATTATTTACGAACGATTAATTTGGGACCCTTCTTTTTTAGGGCCAAACTTAAGGAAACAGATGAAAATTATCAGATCTTTAAAACAAATTTATAAATCAAGATTCAGAATATAAGTAATGGTTTGTGTTGCAATTTGAAACTCCAGCTGAAGCTCTCATTTTATAGTGGTTGCTCATTAATTTCGTCATAATTTGATTTAAAATAATACCAAAAACAATAAAAATTTGAATGATTTCTGAAAATATCATTTGATTCTGAAAGGTGTAGCAAAGCACACCGGGTCAGCTAGTAGTCTTATATTTTTAGCTGACAGCACAAAACTAGTTGATAAAGTTCGAAACTGGTCTACCAAATTCCTTGAATTTATATATTCCTGTTGCACGACGGTTTAATCAGTCAATTTTATTATTAATTCCTTTTGAAAGAATATAAAATTCCTGAAAATATATTTCAGTGTTAGACTATGTCTGGTTATTTAGTTGAAATGAACTTACAGTCAGTGATTGATCGTCTAGCAACTCGATATGAACTTGGCTTAAGCCGTTGGTTCAGTGTCGTAACAACCTGTAACATTTTGAGGTTAAGTTCTCTTATTGCATTTAACATATTATATGAAACCTCACCGTGTAGTTATTTCGAATTTCAGCAGTCGTCTGCTTACTCAAAGCGTACCTCTCAATTACGATGTTGGGTACTAGATTATAATAATTTGGAATTACTTGTAGTGAAAAGTTTCTGATAATGTAAGATCTGCTTAACTATCATGAATTCAAGCACTTACTGCGGAAGGCACTGACGAAACTGATAGCGGAAGGGCTAATTATCGGCTAATAAATCTTCGTAAACTGGCTAATTAATCGGCTTATAAATCTTCGTAAACTGGCTAAAGATAATAAAGCTTATAAGTTTAGGTATCGGCTATAAATCGTATCTTATACCTGTTCACTTCGTAAACTACTTAAGAGCATAAGTCACCAAACCGAGAAATGCTGTGTCACGTTTTCTGCTACGCTTGTTTCTCAATCTTCGCTGTCGTGTGTCGAGATTACTGACGTTCCGTTGCTGTACGTGTCAGGGGTGTTGCTGTAGGCGAACTTGTTTTCACTTCGTTTCGTAGTTGATAGGGGAGCGATGGGTTCAATGTTGGCTCGGTGCGAGTAACAATTCCAGATAGCGTCGAGGAACCATCATGAGCTGCAGATTGTATCGTCAGGGGATCAAGTTCAGGTACTACAATAACTTCATAAACGTTGAAAAAATTCAGCAATCAAGAAAAGAATAATAAACTTGAACTTGACAGCAAAAAACGAATTAACTATAAATAATCTTATTTTTATTCAACTGACGGTAAATGAGAGCCCTGCACACAAGTCGCAGAGGACGTCCAAATAAGTCGTCATACTTTCCATAGTGTTACAAAAAATGTCGTATATAAAGATATACCCAATCGCAGATTGTGCGAAGACCTACAAGATTACAACCTAAATCATCTATATGATGATGTAAATTGTCGTAGTATATCCCAAAAAGAATCAGGGTAGTCGTGAATGATTCGCATGACAAATCGTGCAAATCGTAATTCAATACAATCCAAATCAAGAATAAGTGTACTTATGTACCTATATGCCCTCCAAAATGATACGTATATACTGGTTTTGTTGCATTATATACGATATGTTATATTTCAAAAAAACTTGGAGAACTCACAGAATCGAAAAAAAAAATAAATTGCTTATATGTTCAGTAATAGCTTTATTTTAAGCTTTGGTGACCAAAATTTTCAAGCATAATGATTTAATCGAGGTTCAAAAAATTGGCCATCATGACGTTTCTAGGATTAAAGAGGGTAGTCAGTTTAGTCCCTTTTAGTACATACGAGTATTTCTGACCTGAGTAACATCCTCGTAGCACGACGATACTATCACCCAAATCTTGAAACCGCTGAACGTTCGTCAAGCAATAAACTTCTCCTCAGGATCTCGTAAAGCAATTAAACCATCCTAATCTTCACTAAATACAAAGCCTTAAGTACTGCCCAGCTTCTCCTCGAAGCACTCCGGATAACTACCTCAGCAGAAGCCCTCACCCACTGGCATACACAACTTAATTCGTTAATTATGTGATGAAGAAAGATTTCTTTCACGGATCAAGTATCTTTTGCGTGCCCACCCACTACCATCCATTTGATTCCATTTCATCACGCGGCGTGGTCACGATGGAACGGTATCAAAAGATGAAGAGCCTCTCGTGATGATGATGATTATGCTGAGCACCCCGCCATGCCCCGCCACTTATATAGTCATCAACTGTTTGGTGTACCTATTTGCTTAAAATCCAAGACCAAATCAGAACCGGAAGCAGCACGATTTGCTGCTTCAGGAAGGTTAATCCCGCTGAAGGCAAATCGTCCTCAACATGTTCATTCTCAATGAATAAACTAAATTGAGAGATGGCATTATGTTCAACTACCTAAGTCTACAAATCTACAACAAGGTATTAAATGGGAAAGCCAGAAGATGAATTAGTGTCGGAAGTGAAATGTGAATAATTAAAAAACATTGTCGTAATTGTCGTAGAGTACACTCCTGCTAGCGGACATTCTCGATGGGATTTGCTTCGGCAGTGATGCGTGTCGATGACAGAGAAGTAATGTTGCTTTCTCGAGCATCACATACCTAAAATTTCTATAATTTCTTTTAGATTTCCAAAGAGATCGTAACATTTTGTTCATTATTATCCATTAAGCCTTTTTAATGTCACGATTCCTCAGCAAGCAGATAAAGATACTCATGATGTAATAAATATAATATTCCTAAGATCAACAGATCCTGATAAAATGTACCCAAGAAACGAATCGTTCCAGACAGAAAAACAAGAACCAAAAGGGAAAGTGGATAAAACTTCTTGCCTCCGCCCACACTATGATTATTTAGTATTCTTTTGCTCTTGAAATTTCCCTCAGCGAACAGACCACGGGCTAGGTCAGCTCAACTTGACATTGTCTTGTGCGGTGCTCATTATGTTCAAGATTTTGTAAGTCGCCCTCATTCTGGAGAATTCTCGGCGGAAGACAACGATAGAACCCTGGGCACTTGGTATCCAGAGAATGAAATGTGGAGCCCATTTGTCTTCGTTTGAAAGCCATTCATTCGTTCGGTTCCAGCCACCTAGTCCTATTTAGAGCAGTGAGTTGGTGGAACGCCGCATGGTTTAATTATTATGTTTATGGGCGCAATAAAACTACGTTTGGAAACTTTTTAATCTTTCATTGCGAAACGACTTGGAGGAAGTCCATCATGTTCAAGAAAGAAACAAGCGAAAACAGTGTTGGCATAGATAGGGTAGTTCATTCAGATGTAAATACAACAATGAACAGTTTTTACTTTTAAAGGAGGACCATACCATTAAGTTTTATTGCAGTAGGTTGAAGCTAATTAAGGTGAAGGCCATTGGGTCGAAACTATTTTTTCAAACGCGATTTTTGATCAGTAAAAGGTAGGGGAGAGTGGGATAACGTGGGCCATGGGGAAATGTGAACCCCTCTGAACATCTCAGCTGTGTGTTGAGATAAAAATATCAATTCAACTGTCATCGTTATCGCTTTGCGTAAGTATATATTTCTATATTAAGGATGCCAAAATTTTTTTAGCACGTATCCCAGCCGGATAAACGGGAAATTTTTTTAAAATAAAAACCTGGCAAATCCGAGCATTTGATGTGATCATACACAGCTCTCATATTTATATCCTCATCCAAACTTGCTTGAAAACCACTAGGTATATAAATTATGAAATTACAGTTTTGGCTCAACTCATAAACTTTGCATGTAATTTGGTCACCTATGATTTGGTGACCCACGATTCTGCACTTTTTTTTCAAAATCCAAAATGTATTACTTTTTAAAACAGTCAGAACTCGGGTAAAGTAATTTTTTGAAAAATATAAAAACAATCTAATGATACGTTAAAAGTGCTGAAAACCATACCATTTTAGTTTTATTTTATTTATTACTAGCTGACCCGGTGTGCTTTGCTACACCCTTCAAAAATAAACGATATTTTCATATATTACTCAAACTTTTATTGTTTTGTTAGTATTTTTTAAAACCAAATTATTACATAATTCAAAAACAACCCTTATACAGTGAGAGCTTCAGCTGGAGTTTCGAATTGCAACACAAATATGACTTAAATCCTTTCTTTCCCTCTTTACACTGTAAAGCGTGAGGGTCTATACCAATCGTAGAAAAATATCTCCAAACCAAATACCTTTCAATGCCATATTTGTTTCCATTTGTTAGCTTCGTTAGCATTAATTGAGAACTTATGCTGACAACATTGTATTGGGCTCAAAACCCTTCTCCTATGTACCTACTCACTGAAAGGTCAGGTGTGTCAGATAATCATAGAATCATATCAAAATGTAAATGTAAATGTAGAAAAAAGTTTAATATAAGCTTTCTTCTTCCCTTCCTGTATTCCCAATTCTATTCTCCTGCCCCAAATTTGTATGGGAAATTTAAAACCTGTAAAATGGTATACGCTGCAGGCTAAAATTGGTCCTGGGCCTAGTACAAGATCTCATGCCAAATTTGGGCCAGATCGGACCACGGGAAGGGGTCGCTCAACGAGCCTGAAGTTTGTATGGGATTTTGAGACATTTTGTTCGAGAGGAACATGAAAAACCAGTTTTTCGTCAATAACTTTTGTCTCCCTCGACCGATTTTCAAAAACGGGTTTTCTTAAAGCCTAAATTATGACAAATATTTCATCTGAAGGTTGCATTTCAATTAAAGTTAAGATAAAAAAGTTGTTAAGCTTCAAAAATTGGTTAACTTTTTTAAGGGTGATATTCATCACTTTTTTAATAAGGCGAATAAAGTCTGACCAGAACACTCAATGTGAAATGCATGCCGTTTCGTCAAATAATGACCGATTTTAACCATTGTTGTTGCGCTCGATTGCACTTTTTAATGTTTTTCTGATATTTGAGTTTGGATGATATTCACTTGATAGTTCGGAAAGAAGTAAGGGCGGAAAAATGCTTGACAATTTAAATAAATTGCATAACCACAGTGGCTTAGGAACATGACTGGACGATTTGTGATGTCAATAAAAAAACAGTTTTTCATCAATAACTTTGGTTCCCGTCGGTCGATTTCTTCCGAAAACAATGTTCCGCCCTTACTTCTTTCCGAACTATCAAGTGAATATCATCCAAACTCAAATATCAGAAAAACATTAAAAAGTGCAATCGAGCGCAACAACAATGGTTAAAATCGGTCATTATTTGACGAAACGGCATGCATTTCACATTGAGTGTTCTGGTCGGACTTTATTCGCCTCATTAAAAAAGTGATGAATATCACCCTTAAAAAAGTTAACCAATTTTTGAAGCTTTATAGCTTGAAGCTTTATTTTGAAGCTTTTTTATCTTAACTTTAATTGAAATTCAACCTTGAGATGAAATATTTGTCATAATTGAGGTTTTAAGAAAACCCGTTTTTGAAAGAAATCGGTCGAGGGAGACAAAAGTTATTGACGAAAAACTGGTTTTTCATGTTCCTCTCGAACAAAATGTCTCAAAATCCCATACAAACTTCAGGCTCGTTGAGCGACCCCTTCCCGTGGTCCGATCTGGCCTAAATTTGGCATGAGATCTTGTACTAGGCCCAGGACCAATTTTAGCCTGCAGCGTATAACTTTTTCAAAAGTCGGGTCATTTGGGGCAGTCTAATACTCATAAATGTATTTTTCGTACTCAAATACTTTTTGATGCCAAATTTGGTTTCATTTGCTCGATTAATTCTCGGGTTATGCAAAATACCTTCACATGTTAAATATGGTACCATTTGCTCGATCAGCTCTCCAGTTATACTGAAAATTGTAAGGGAGACCTCTCCTCCCCCTTTTCATCCACCTCTTTGAAGGAATGAGGAATACCATATATTGATAGAAGCATTTCTCGTACCCAAATATCGTTGCATGCCAAATTTGGTTCCATTTTCTGTTGAAGTTCTCCAGTTATGCAGTTAAAATTGTATGAAATTCCCCTCCCTCTTTCCTTTCTCCCCGCTGGAATAAGGAAGGGGTCTCAAACAATCATTAGAACATATCACGTTCCCAAATACCCGCCCATGCCTAATTTTATTCCATTTGTTTAATAAGTTTTTGAGTTATGTAGAGAAAATTAAAAAGAGACCCCTTCCTCTCTATATATCTCCCTACTGGTAAGAGAAAGGGGTCTCAAATAATAATAGAAATATTTTTCGTACCCAAATACCTTCCCATGCCAAATTTGATTCTGTTTACTTAATTAATTTTGATTTATGTAAAACATTATGAAAGAGGCCCCCTCCCCCTTTCTACTGGAAAGAGGGAGGGGTCTCAAATAATCATTGAAATATTTATCGTACCGAAATACATTCCCATTCCAAATTTAGTTCCATTATCTTGATTAGTTTTTGAGTTATATGAAAAATTGTAAGGTAGAACTCTCTCCCTTGCCTATCACCCTACTGAGAGGAGGGAGGGGTACCTTATATTCATAGGAATATTCCTAGTTCCCAAATACCACCCCATGCCAAATTTGATACCATTTGCTTGATTGGTTCTCGAGTTATGCAAAAAAATTGTTTTTCATTTGGAAGGCTATTCTAATCTTCTATCCGTCTATATTCTTTCAATTCTTAAATATTCTTTCTCAAAGAATATAAAATTTCACCGATATAGCCGATAAAATAATTTCATAAAATAAATTTTTGCTGAATCACTCTTCATTTCAAAAGTTAATAATAATTCTGGGCAAATTTTTAAACTACGCACTTCTGTGTTGGTCGATCGATTTGACTTGATGCTTAATTGAAAAACTTCTTTGAAGTGAAAGTGGTTCACGGCTTTAATTCAAGTTTTTTTTAAGTTTGTTAAAAATCTTCAAAGTATAAATTTTTCTAGGATAATAATATTTTCAAAGAAGGTTCAACCTAAACTTATTTAAACGAGAGGATTACTTAAATCAATAAAACATCCTCTTTGTTAACTTCTAAAAAGAAAGTTTGCATTCCGAAAAAGCAAAATGGTGCTTTATGAAACCAAATTTTGAAAATTACAAATCCTCATAATATCATCTAAGCTTACATCAACATTTATGGGAATTTTATGATACTGAAGCCATTTGCGATTAAAAACTAAAGTCCTATCAAAAAATACTTTGTTTTATGTTTTTTTATCCTTTTTTGATCTGTGAACAATTACACATATCCAATGAACACTTATTAATGGTTTCTCGTTTTTTTCTCTCTGTTGTTCCAATTACAGCTGCCACAAACAGAAATCGATGGGCTGGACCCAAACTGCAGGCGGTTTCGATTGGAAAACGGCGAATCGTTGGCGGAGAAAGACGAGGTACGTAGGAAAGCTATTTGTAATTACACGTCTAGTCACAAAAATTCTCTTATGCAGTGACTTTAAACTTTCTGGGGAAATAACACACAAGTCAGAAGAGATTTAATGAGGCAAAAAAGGGATTTCAACCGTGTCATCTTTATTCAAACCTTTGAGGACTGTTATTTGGTGGTTAAAACTTGTTCAACACATTAGAAAAATCTTGACTTCCGTTACCAATTAGTCAAATAGTTCTGTTCATTATTCATGGCTCTGAACAAAGTCCCATTTCCGCTCGTTTTGCTCCGGAAACTTTCCGTTTACGGAACACCTGTCGTCGCCCGGCTCTGAAGCATCGTCTGAAGGAAGTTTTACATTTTCGCACTTCTGGTTCTCACCTCAAAGTACCTAATGTATAAATAATTAGCCAGTGACAGAGCTGGTACCGCGCATAATTTAGTTTCCCCGTTGTAACAACATTAAACTTGCCACCTGTAAGGAGAGAAAGGTAAGGTTTTCCACCTGGTAGCTTCCAATGTGCCTTCTCGTTACCAGACGGCAAACATAATTAACTTTCGCTTATGCGGGTGGAAAGATTGTACCGTTTACCGGTGATCTAAAATTATCAACAGGTTGAAATTAACTGTTCTTGACAGTTGTATTTTACGGTTTGTGGTTAGAGCTCTTGATAACATTTGCCTAAACAATCCTGGCTAAACATTTTCAAACGCAAGAATGTTAAAGGTGGAACATTCAAGCGCTTTAAGCTTTAAAGAATCTGAGCTTTGGAAAGGACTGTTTCAATGAAATAATATTGAGGTTTTCTTTTCGAATTTATTTTTACGTGAACAATCGATTGTACATAAAAGTTGCTAACGTATTTGATCAATTTCCATTTCCCAGGTGTTTGGCTCCCCTAGTACCCCGATCCTGGAAAATCCTGAACATCAAACACGATGGTATTTCAAATACTTCCTAGGAAAACGTAAGTATTAAGAGAGTACTGCCACGAGCAGCGACGTGTGGAAACATGTTGATGTTGATTAATTCTGTGGTGGTTCAACGGCTTTAATTACAATTTTCTTTCGCTTTCGTTTTCATAACATTTGCCCACGCCTGGCCGCTCGTGTCGTTAACAAATTCGGAAAACGTGTTGCTGCTTAACCCCTTTCCAGTTCACCAAAACTATGTCGGCATCGACGCGGAGAAAAATGCCTATTTTTTATCCATCGTGTCCCAGGACTCCGGTAGCAAATGTATGCCGCTGTACCGGGTGATGCTGTTCCGGAAACAGGTACGTGTGCGTTGGGATGGTGCGTGGTGTGGCCACTTTTGGATGGAAATTAAACGGTTTCGCTGCTCTATTAAAGGAGCCATTTCCAGGGTCGAACGATGGTATGAATACCCGGTTGTGTGTTGAATAGCCTAGTTGAACCTGTGCTGGTAACAAATGCTCCTCTGAGATTTTCAAATGATTCATGAAATGAACGAACAAGAAATCAATGCGTTCAATAAGCCATATGTCAGCGACTGAAGAAAGAATACGAAGATTGACAAACTGTTAATTTTCTTAAAAGTAAAAAATATCTCAGCACATCACATACGCAAAAATGTTATCTCATCCTCATTTAAATTTTTAAAGTTTATAAAGCTAAGAATTGGATACATCTCGAGAATGGTTTGATGTTCGAGAGACATACGATCGCAATCGATTGTATCGTTAGTGATTGACTCGACACTGCTCAACATTATCGGAATTTTTCTATTATGACATGATCCATGACCGATCTTTTTGCTTTGGGATAGTGATCTATAATAAATTTCGCCATTCACAATAGAGTGTCCATTCCCGGAAATCCCGATCGGGAGTAAGTAAAATTTCAGTACCAGTTTGTAAATTAAATTTTTTCGGTTTGTTTTGAAGATTATCTGAAACAGATCCATGAAAAAGCTAATATTATCAATCACCATGCATCGAAAACTTATCGTCAGTTTCCTTTCCAGATATTTTCACGACTTTTATTGGAAAAATGGGTCCTATTCAGCAAAGAAATATTTGATCTACTTTGATATAAGGATCAAATTTTTAATTTCATTTTCCTAAACATGATTTTGTTTGTCCGAAAACATGGTATTAAAAGTTGAAAACTAACAATGAATTCAAATAAAAAAACCCGATTTAATACACTTAACAGTGGATTGGAGGCTTTCTTACAGAGTGTAAATTATGTAAGGAAACATACTACACAATGATGGATACCTTATTTCTGAATAATATATGATTATTCTATGAAAAAAGATTATGATTAAAGTAAATCGAAACAAAAATTACTAAACTCAATATAAAAAAAGAGGGCCAGAACGATTTTTGGAGGATAAGCGAACTGATATTCAAGGAGTTCATCTACTATCAAAATATTTCAAACTGTTCAAGTTTGAGAGCCACATTTATCGACGCACACTAGTAGTCTAGGGGTTAGCCTCCTAGATTCTCATGCTAGTTGACGTGGGATCAATTCTCTGCTGTTTGTTGAACTTTTTGTCAAATTTTCGATCGCCTCCGTAATAAATTTAGCGATTGCTGGCTACTGCTGCTGAGCAAATGACTACCTTTTTTGGATATTTTATGCAAACTTGTGTTAACATGATTATGGTTGAAGCTCTATCATGAATTATGCTCAACTAACAGAAAAGGAAAAAAAATACGGATTAAAAAAACAACTCCAAAGTCGAAGCAGTTTCCTGTGCAACCCCTTTTTATCGACGACTGAATCTAAAACTGAAATATAAACCTGAATTCGTAATCTGAGTTCTGAATCAGAATCTGCATTTAGAATTCAAGTCTTGAGTGAAAATTTTGAATTTAATTTTTCAATATTAGTTCAGAATCCGAATCTTTAACTGATGTCAATTGTAAACTCAATTTCTAAATGAGAATTTCAGTACTAAATCTGCATTCTGCATTTGAATTTTGAAACAAAATTATGAACAAAACTTTTAAATCGATCTGAGTTCTGAGTCTGAATTTACACTTTCTGATTCTTTTCTCAATCCGATTGATGGATCTGAATCTGAGATTGCAATTTGAATCTGAATTCTGAGTTCAAAACATGGAACCTGATATCTATTCTGAGTTCAATTTATAGTTCTTAATAAGAATTATGAACCTGACTTCTAAACTGATTTTAATTTCCATAAGCATTTGAATTTGAAATCTGAAATAAGAATGAAACTTTTCCATCGAAGTTTTTCTTATGAGTTCAGAGTACAAATCTGCACTCTGAGCCTGAACTTTTTTTTAAACATTTTATTCCGATTTTTTAATCTGAATCTGAGATTTTAATTCGAATTTAAATTTAGAATTCGAATTCTGAGTTAAAATTTACAATATTAATTCTGGATCTGAATTTAAACTCTGAACCTGATCACTATTCTAAATAAGATTTATAAAACGGAATCAGAGTTTTAAATATGACTTCTAAATCGGAATCTAAATCTAATGTTTGAAGAAAAATTTACAACCTAAATTGTAATGCCATTATGTATTGACAACAAAATTTCAAATTCTTAATGAATGAATTAACTAAAGTGGATCTGGATGTAATATCTTAAGTCTGAATTTGAACCAGAATTTCGCAAATAAAAAGGTTATTCAGAATCTGAATTTGTATTGACGTTCTTTGAATTCAATAATTGAATTCTGATATTGGATTGTGACTTTGAAATTTTAATACTATTAGAAATCAATGATAGCATGCCGTTGAATAAAAAAAAATCAGAAATTCTGAATATGAATTCGAATTTAAATTCTAGTCCTGAATTTGAATTATGAATCTGAGTTCAATGATTATGAATTCTGAATTCCTTTAATGTGAATTAAGAATTTCAATCTTATACTTGATTCTAAATTTTGTATTTTAATCTGATTCGGAATATCGAATCTTGATTCTGAGTCTGTCATAAGTTAATGTTTAAATGCAGTGCTCGATCCTTATCATCTGAAAATTTAAGCTTTAATATTGAACTAAACTAAGCTAAAAAATATTGAACTAAATAAATCAGTTTATTTTGAATTCGATCATGGCTTAAGCAATTGGTTAAGAACTAAGAAAGCTGAATGAATGGTAAATGGTGAACATGAAATTCGAATTCGAATTTTGTGATCCAAAATATCTTTTAATAGATTCCAAAAAGAAAAAATAAATTTTCATAAAATTAAAGGGCAACTCTTGGTAATTATAGTTATGTCATCTCCGTCGAGGGACGGAAATAATATGATAATGAAAATTAACCGAATTGAAGCTAATAGAAATTTATAAATTGGGAATCATTTTCATCAATGCCCCTACAACAGATAAGTCGAATTGTAGAGGCAACAAAAATGTTCAAATTCAACGAAAAGGTGATTTGAAAACGGGTGAGAATAACCACCCACTGTAAATAATGTAATTACCTACTGCATATACAGTAAGTTCATAATACTCACGGTTCTCAGATTGGAAATCATTTTTGTTCCTGTCCAGTTAAACAAAATTTCTTTTCTGGATTTATTGGACCTCACAACCATGGACCGTAGGGGTACGAGCATGTAAAATCTTCAAAATAGGTCGTCTACCAAAATACATATTTCCGATCCTCTTTGTTTTTATTATTGCTCCGATTGAGTATGGTTATCCATCGATGAAACTAAAACGAGAAGAAAATCACCCCGAAACCCCCCGGAAAGTTCCATCAATAAAAAACATTATTACTAATACATACTTTCTACTTTCCTGGGAAAAAAAACCGCCACATCAGCCTGGTCCATCGTTCCGGTGATTAAACGGCCAGATCCGGGGGTGTCCGTCGCAAGGAAACTCCGTCGCAGGAAACTCCGTCGCAGCAAACAACCATCAGATCGCACTTGAATTTTTGTTCACTATGACGTCTCTCGGTTTTGTTTTGATAAGTTTTCGTGAGGGGTACGTTCACAGAAGTGGGTGGAGGATGAGTTCCCTGTTGATAGGTGTGTTCAGTGTTATTTGTAAGATAGGTTTATTCTTATTTTCTTTCGTAAGAAATCAAATGCAGAAAAATTGGTTTTCACGTACGTTGTTTACATGAAGCGTTTTCTAGTCAATTAGGACAAGTTGAGCTTCATTGCGTCGAAAATGTTACTGTCATGTTTTTTGTCCACATGATACGTTTTTCGAACATAAGGATGTGGTGTAGTTTCAGCACGTTTCAGTGCGACAAACCGATCGATGTTTTGTGAAGTTTATTTAGTCAAAATTTGTCATATGAAGTTTTATTTTACTGAAAAAAGATGTTTTTTAAAGAAATTTAACTCACATGAAAATGCTTGCTGCATTTGAATTTCAGAAGAATTCCCATTGACAGTAGGTTATTATGTTTGATTTTAATCAGGATTCCGAATCTAATAATGATTGATTTCTGATACTAAATTTTGACCCCGTGATTTAAAATCCTTTTAGGAATAAGTGACAGCTTGCTGTTAAATTCATGAAAAAATCTGAAATTCTGATTATGGAATCAAATTCTGAATCTTAATAGCTTGATTGTGAAATTGGAATTTTATAAATGTGAATTGAGAACTTCAGATTCAAAGATTTAGATTATAAATCTGATTATAAATTTTACTCAAGTATTTAGATTGGAATAAAATCATGCAGTTATAAGTTCATTAAAAGTCCTGAATCGGAATTCCATTTAAATTTTTTTTTCATGAATAACAACAACTGTTGTCATCGAAAAATTGTATCAGTAAGGACAAATTTTGAACAATTTTTATCAAAACTTGCTGAACCATGGGGCCTGAAGAACATAATTTTCAGTTTTTCCAGTTGTAGTATTTATATAATCAAACCATTTTTTTCCTTAATTTTTAAAACATATTTTTGCTTCATAGCTAAATTTTTTATATAATTTTTGTTGTAATTGTTATGTAAATAACTGGATATAAAAATTTTTGTAAAAGAAAACTTTTTAGACATATGTCAATCTGGTGTTGTTTTTTTTCGGCCCAATTTTTTATGCAAATTTTTCAGAAGCATCTACAGGTGGGGTTGAGTTTTAGAGGCTTAATATAACTTTCCAATCTGAATCTGAATTCTTAATCTTATTTTTAAATTCTAATTTAAATACCAAACAGAAATAAAAAACCTAAACTAAGTCTAGCCAAACCGAATCAAATCTGTCCTATCTAATCTGAATTTTTACTTTCATATGGACTTCGATTTGAATTCAGAATGTGAATCCAGAATGTGAATTAAGAATTATATTTTTTTAATTAAAAAATAATATTCAGAATTCATATTTACAATTTACCTTCATTCATCTGAAACGGAATCTTTTCTTTGAATTTTTATGTTAACTCAAAATGTCAAGTCTGAACAGAACTCTGACTTTACAAGATTCCTAAATATGTATTTTTTTCAAAATCGATATCGATCGATAATGGATCGCGATCCATAAGTTTCGAATCCTTAGTCCAAACAGTAATATGCACAGCGGTAGAATTGATTTCATAAATAAAAGTTCAATGATGAATTCCATAATTCACACACAGCGTATTATTGATAATACATTCGTGACTCATTTTTAACTCCTGAAGGTAGGCTCATTATTACATCGAAGATCATCGTGCCGCGTTCTTCGAACAGAAAAAGAAACTTATTCGAAACGGCGAAAATTTCAAATTTTCTACCATCAGCAAGCTTTGTCCAGTACACATAAACCTTGGATGGATATTAGAAACAACCCCTGCCCATATAGTTATGAAAATAACCTCGGCAAAGTTGGGTGGAAAAAAATATGTCAGATCTGAATTCTGAAACTGAAGTATGATTCTGAATCTGAATTCTGATTTGAAACATTGTGTTTATCTTAATTCTGTCTAAGCGCGCTGTTCTGTCGACGCTCGGCTGGGACTCTCTAAATCATTACATTAAGAAAAAACACTTCAAATTTCAAATTTTAGTGATAAAAATTATATCAAATCTGATTTCTGAAACTGATTTATGAATCTGGATTCAGAACCTTATCCCTGATTTGAAACTTCTTCTCAAGCATAATTCTGTCTTGGTATGTTGGTTCTTTTTTTCTGTGCGGCTGCGCTGTTTTGTCTACGCCCGGCTCTCTGAAGGTAAAGCTGCGGTTGTTGTTGCTATGCCCAAAGTCGCCATTTGCTGTATCGAAAAGCGATGAAAAAGGAGAAATCAAAAAAGAGCCAGAGAATATCGGAGGGACCGACAAACCGCAAACCGGCCAAGGCACCAGAAAGGTGCAACTGAGTTTTACCATCAACATATTTCAAACTGGTCAAGTTTGAGAAGCACAATTCTCGACGCTCACTAGTGGTCAAAGGGTTAGCTCTCTGAACTCTCATGATGGATGTCGTGGGGTCGATTCTCGGCTGATTGATGAACTTTTTGACAAATTTTCGATCGCCTCTGTAATTAATTTAGCGATTGCTGGTTACTGCTGCTGAGCAAATGGCTACCTTTTTTGGAGCCAACGTAAGCAAGATATGTTCTATGGAATAGAAAATTTTTAAACAATTTTGTTTTTTTTTGGTTTTGAGATAGGACCTACAGGAAAAAAAATGCAATTTTTTGATACTAAATTCATCAAAATCGTGAAACCTAGAATAGGAGTTAATGTGTTAAGAACGTTTTTATGGAACATACAAATAAACGGACATCATCGTAACTCGTCGAGCTGAGTCGATTGGTACCTATAAAGTGGGGTCTTGGACCCTTAATTAATGATATCCCCAACTGACCGTTCCCTATGCCTTTCTGTAAGAAAGCCAAAAACACAATGGGTAGAATTTGAATGGTTCGTTTTGCAATAATCATCGTTTAGTTTTTCCGATTCCGTCATACTTATCGGCCAAAAAATACACTATTTGTAACAAATGAGCAATTACCGGAGAATTTACGAGATTAAATGCATAACTTAAACTTTAATTCTTAAAGTATATCCAGCTTATTTCTTTCGTTATTGGAAAAAACTTTCTCAGTTCTGTCAATTTTTTTGGCAGCAAGAAGCTGACAGTTTTGTAGGGTGATACTCATACACTTCCAAATCCATACTCATACAAATCCAAAAAATACAAGATTTTCGAAGTACGCTGATGAACTTACTGCACCTTTTTCGAATAACGAGCATGTAACTAAGCCATTATTGGTAAAAAATATTTCGATGGAAATACCTTAATCTCTTAAAGAATCCTCTTAAGAGTATATGTAAAAAAGGAATCATAATCAATAGTATGAATATTTAAATAGTTTAAAAATAAATTCAATTTATAAGAATACTGAAGGGGGGGAGGGGGGGGGGGGGTGGGGTGAACGATTAAAAAAACCATAAACGCACATTGCGTTAAAATATCATTTTTTTTTATTTTATCCGGGAACCCGGAAATTCCCAGGAAAAGGATGCTCAGATTTTTCGTATCCTGGGTTACAAAAATGTCCGGGAAATGGACACTCTAATTCACAACATTGAATGAATATCTGCTGTGCTATGACGAAATGACTAATAAACCATTTTGTGTTTTCACCAATAAAAGCGATTTCCTCTTTTAGCTTAACTTTCATTACTACAGGATTTTTAACGAGATATAATCTGTACAATCTGTTCTAAAATGTATCAGAAATATAGCTTTTCGGATTACAACTCCTTACTTTGCCTACACAAGTTTTAAACACACATTAGTCACTTTGCTTATGCTTATGCTTATGATACGACGATACGTACACTGCCAGATCTTGTCAGCATCCCGGTGAATAGTAAAAATACATTTACTATTCATCTTATCAAGGCCGGGCCCACTGTGCAGTATTGGACGCAGAGACGACTGGAACCAGGGGAGGAAGAAACGTGGACATCAGTACCTTACGTTCCCATGTTCATTTAATATTTATTCATTGGGAGCATAGATGCACAGATATTTCTATGCTCCTTGGTGTTGGGCCTTGCAATTCTTCCTTCAAGGGATAGAAATGAGGTTTTACATAGAGACCAAAAATTAACAATACAAAAATTAAAGAAATTTCTTCAACCATTATACACTGTTTAGTTCTGGGTTCTTGTACCTTCATCTCAGGTCAACGACCATGGTTATAGCGCTATTGCTCGCTTTTGAAAAGATTTGTAAGAGCAGATAAATTATTAATACAGCACCGAAATCTTTAGAATTATTCCATTCTAAAAGATTTCAGCATCAAAATGGAATACACACGCATTTGAACACCAAGATTACCTGTTTCCTGCGATTGAAATAGCGAACTAATGAAATCATAAACAACTTTATAATTCACTGCACCTGCACAATTCCAATCAAGCCAATGCAATGCCTCAGAATTTTTTAAATATGTTTTGCAGCAATGTGTTTCAAAATTGCGTATTTCAAATTTTTATATGCGTGTCTTTCAGTAACTTAATGATTTACTTACAATCCCAGCCCAGGTGCCTATAAAGTGACAAAAAAAAACGCGCATGCAGTCTGCTCAAGTGGATGACAGTAATAAATAAATAATTTGTTTTTATGAGGAAATATTTTTAAAATGTCATGAGAAATAATGATGAGTGAAAAAAAACTGATTTGCATCAAATATTTTATTGATCAAAGCAACCGATTTTACTAGCTGCTGAAAATAAGCATAAGAAAAAAAAAACTTCCGAAATCTTTCGGATGAGGAAACCTTTCGTATTAACCGGATTTCAGTACAGTACAGCAGCTAAAGCCATAGTAGAGTAAAGGTATCCAAAGTATTGCAAAAAAATCGGAAAGCTCTCACCGGGATTTCCTGTCTTTGCCGTCCTTGTCGACTGCCGTTCTCCGTATTGAAGCATTTAAGTTGTTGCAGGTCCAACTTTTCCTGCCACAAATCACTCGAACATTTTGAACTTCACTCCACACATCAGTTCTGATTGACACGATAAAACAAACTTTATATTTCTTCCACATTCCACTTTCCATTAGGAAAATAGGTAATTAGAAAAAAATTAAAACTACAGAGCAACGAGCAGACAGAAAAACGCGTCCGCACCCGAACAAGCCCTACTTGGAACTCCTTAAATACAAATTAGTCACTGCGTAAAAACGCAAATTTTGTTTTAACGATTATACGCCGAAGTATCTAATGTAATCGTTCTAACTATAGTAGGATGTAGGCTTGTGTAAACTTCCGATTCAAAGAAATTAAACAATTTTTGCGATTGCATTTAAATGGCCATGCAGTGTGTTGGAACTTATTCAGGCATATTCGAGCGAAGAGGTAGGTATCTTTGAAGATTCCGGAGAGTTTGAAAAGATGTTGGCAACAATAAATGAGAAATGAAATATTTCATCGATAAGAATAAAGTAACTACACCAACTAAAAAATTTGTATGAATTTCTACCAGCTGCGATCGTACCTAAACCAACAAAAAACAGGCTGCAAAAGTGCGAACAAAATATGCCAACGTGAAGAGTCATGCACTTTTCAACAAAGATTTTTGGGAGATGTTCGGCGGTAGAATGCATTTTGAAGAATCTTAACTTATTAAAATTTTGCTTTTATTTAATAAACAAATTTTTGCTTATACATGCAAAATATTTCATTTTAAATTCAAACTCTCAATGTTTTCTATATGAGATCATTGTGCACGAACGAATAATTTTAACCCATGCTTACATGATATTTTATATTTTCCATTAAAAAAATACATTAAGAAAATAATATCAAACAAATGTATTGATTTTTATAAATTTGTTTCTCTTATTCCATCATCAAACAACTCCACACTCAAATACTTCTGCTAAATTTGATTTTCTGGAAAATTATTAAAGATTTTTCACTTGTTGGTAGATTTTGTTATTTGTGATTGATTCAAATAGTTTGGGAATGCAGTATAGCTTCTATTAGATTTTTAACAAATATTTTTCAGGGTGATTTGCCAATAATTGTACAGCTTAGCAGATGATTTTGATATTTATGCTGAATTTAAGTCGTTTCAACTTGATTCGGCTGAGCCCGTACAGAATTGTTCAACAAGATTCAAACATCATAATTGAAACAAAAATCGCTAAAAATCAATTACCTGTGCACACGAAAATTTGATATCGTGTCTAATCTGCCGTGTTAGGACGAAGTGACATAGAAACCATTTTGTGTTTTCGCCAATAAAAGCGATTTTCTCTTTTAGCTTAACATTCATTTAAAAAAATGAAAAAAACCTTGTTTCTGAAAGTATATAAACTTGTATGAATTTGCGTATCAAATTTGATAAAATTAAAAATTATCGCTTTAAAACTTTCACAATTATTTCTATTGACACCCACCCCTTTCCCCCCCATTTCCTAAGATGGGAGGGGTATCTTCTCTACTTATCTTTTAAAATATCATCATGTCTAGATAGGTATATGTCCTAAATTTTATGAAAATCACTACAAAATTATTAGAACTGCTAGAGTTTTCCGTATCTCCTCCATGGATTAACGGATATTAGTCACATCGGTGTCAAAATGGCACATTTGCCACTTCGTTTTTCTGGATTTACTCGAAAACTATATGAAATATTAAAAAACTTTTAAGAGCATTTGAAAGATTTTAGAAACTGTTTTCTGATTGAACTGTAAGATGCAGGAAGATGTTTAACGATTTTTGGCGATTACAGTAGTTTTCAATCTTATAACACTTCACTGTGAAAATAACGAAACTGTGAATTTGGTGAAATTTAAAATTGAAGTGACAAAATGTATTTTTATTATCTTAAATGATTAAATGATTATCCTTAAATGATTTTTTTTTAATTTTTATCAATGGGATGATTTTTCTTGATGTAAAAGGATGTCAAATCTCAATTCGATAGTGTTTATCTAATTAAAATTAATTATTTATGTTTAATTTTCCATTCCTCACAGTCGTTATCTCTTATGCTGATTTTAAAAAGGAATTCAAAGATAATTGTATGACAGAATTATTTTCCGTTAATTTCATAGTTGAATATTTAAATTTTGACACACTGAAAAGATACCTTTTTTTTATTTTTTTTTTTCAGTTTGCCCTACTTAGACTTTTAAAGTGTGTTTCTTGAAATTTGATTTTATGATCCTTTTCTTTTAATATGTTAAAAAAATTCATCTGAGTCCATTTTACATATTTTGAGGCAATGCTAGAAAAATTGCATCTTGATCAAATAAAAATAATCAATTCAGACAAAATTCAAGGCTGTCGAATCGGGATTGCACATGGCACCGTCTGAAATAAACAAATTTAAGAAAACAGATAACATTTATCCCTTTTTAAAAACGCTTAAACTCACTCATATCTTTCTATGACTCGCATAACAAACAAAGTTTGTTTTTTAGAACGGTTAACTAACCGAACCAATATCAACACTAATATTAACGTGGCGTTGGAATACTTATGTCGATTTTTACAGTTGTTTTAAAAATCCAAATGACGATTTTAAATACTACACAGCTAAAGTAAGCAGTTCAATGACATTTTCATATTATTAAATACTTATTTACCATTACATAAAACATTAAAAAAAAATTATGAACAAAGACGCTCTACGCTTTTGAATGAACATTGAGGTCTTGGAAATGATCTTTGAATGATTTCTAAAAAAAACAATGATAAAATCGAAACAATACCTGTGATAAAATCGAGTGTTCATTTGGCGGCTATTGAAAAAAATCTAACAGAAATAAAATTGAAAAACTACTGTATTGATCAAAGCGACTAGTGATAAAATCGATTAACTACTGTAATGTCATTTGAGTATGGCAGAAGCCTAGCTCACACTGGTATAACTTTCAACATATTTCCATCTGTATATACTACAGTTTTTTTTCTAGAATTCTTTTATTTTTTGAGTTCGCGATTTGTTGAAATGCCAAAGTCAAATTACAAAAAAAAATGAAAATAAAAATTTAAACTTTGAAAATTAGAAGCTATAGCAAGAAAAAAATGTTAAAGAAATGCTTCGCACTTCAGAGTTAATGTGATTTTAAATCTACCAAAAGTTCACATTTGAAATTTTAGAAGATTGACTTAAAAAAAACTAGATTCAGAAGAAATGAGCACTCGTTAAAAAAAGTTCATAAAATAGAAAGTTTTTCATGCTTTCTCGTGAAAAATATTTCAAACTTTTGGCAATACTAAAACTAGTTACGTGATTTCTTCTCGTTTTCCGATCGCGTTAAATTTTGAAGGGTTACTATTCGTGAGAGTTATCAAGTTTTATTTTTCCCAGATAAAATATTTTTATTGATTAAAAGTAATAGCATGATATAATAGTTTAAATTCGGAGCATATCAAACATTCTTAAACATTTTTAACTGTAAAGCAACCTTATCAAAACCTAAAACACAAACTTATTTTCTTAGAGAATTGAATGTGTTCCCACTTCATATCGTTAAAATAGAAAAAAATGATTTCAGACAAAAAACTCAATTTTAAAACTCCGCTCTAAAATTTTTGTTTTTCGTTACGAAATTTGGTATTATTTTCCCTACCGAAAAATATAATGATGGAAAATAGTTCTTTTCTACAAAGTTTTCAAAACAGTGACGAAAAGTGCTACTGTTTGGATTTGGAGGGGAATAAAGTTCGTTTCTTCTGGTTGAAAACCTCAGTTCTGAAGGATGCAGTATTGCAAAAAATTATGTATGCCTCTCGTTGCTAAATTCGATTTTTTTTTTCAACACTCAGGATAATTCTTGTTGGATAAATTTATGACTAGAGCTGAAAAAATCATCTTTTTCAACTGGTTGCAAAATATTAATTGATTATCTGTTCCAAATTTTCTCATCCAAAAATTAAATCACTAGTTGATTTTCGTCGTGCAAATACTGGAATTCTTCAAATACATTTCACCAAAAAATAAAACAATCTGTGAAACTCAATCATGATAATGGGGCGTTCATAAGAGGAAGGCGAGCTTGCTATGAATTTATTCCACGAAGTATCTCCAGGGGTCTTTTGAAGTGATAAATTTTTGCTCCCCGCTCGGCAAAAACATTCTTCTGTGGGCAAACAATTTTAAAAGCAGATGATTGAATTTCGATGAAATGTATGCGCTGTTGAACTGTCATGTGTGCTGCTAGGGCGTTAATCGGTATTTTTCTACCGGAGACATTTCACATCCTTCCGGAATGTGTCCTAAAACAACATGGGATCAATACATTCGGTTTGCTTATTTGTGGTGAATTATGCACCTCCGTCGGAAGATTCTTGTATGCAACAGCAGACTAAAATATAATTAATTTTGATTTTGCTTTTAATCATTCTATTTTCGATTATCATTTTTTCAAACGTCTAGGAATTATTGCCTTATAAATTTTCAATAAAAAAATTATCACGAATGCAAGGAAATAATATCCGAGCATACAACACAGATGTCAAGAGCTTTAATAAATAATCCATGCTTTTCAACTGGGCAGCAAAAATTGGAAATATACTGCAAAGAATTGCAAAACGTATTAATTCTTCTAGAATGCGATAGGAGAAAAAAATATCCAATCCCAATCGTTTTTGTTGCACAGATTTCTCATATCCGATTAATATTTATCACAGCTTCACGCAACCATGCTAGTTCATCATCAATCCGAAATCCCCAAACGGCCATCCAGCGCAGCGGCCGTTCATTAAAAATTAAGCTTCGTAATTAATCCGGGGCCGTTTTTGCTATGGGCGCCGATTTTCGTTTACGTAAACCATCTAATAAGCCAGTTTTGATGTTATTCTCGTTTTTTTTTCTTCCTCCTTCGACGGATTTTTGGTTGCCTCGATTCCCAAAAACAGGGCGCCCAAAAATTGGCCCTCCCGTACAATCCGCAGCAGAAGATGACGGTGAAACAGATTCTGTCGAACTTTGCCATGATGGACGGAAGCAAATCGCCCAAGGAAGTCTTTTCCGCGGACATCCAGAAGGATCTGCTGCTGCTGGAGGAGCAGGAAGGTTCGGTAAACTTCAAGTTCGGGGTCGTCTACATGAAAATCGGCCAGACGATGGACGACGAAATGCTGAGTAATGGTGAGTATTAATGGGGGAGGGATTTGCGAGTTTCAATATTATGGTGGTTAATGAGGAAAAGACTAATGATGCAGTAAAAATTGTTGGATTAGTGATTATGAAAACAAAAATGATCATTTGGTCATTCAAATTGGAAAAATATGATATCGAAAGTGAAACCTTGATTTTGGGGGAAAAATCAACTTGCTGTCTCTCGTTTTCCGTCATACTACCTAACAGGGCAGAAGGAAGAACTGATTCATGGGGGGGTTATAGTGATTGATTGTAGTCTATGATTTTTTATGAAAATATGTAAATTTATCAATCTTTGTTACAGAAAATATTTGACGAGCGGTTGTCAAAAGTAACATCTAAGAGAAGATGAAAAATAAGAAATCTGGCAAATGACCAATTTTTTTCCAAAAATGATCAATTTGATAGGCTCAGAAATCCTTGGTCAATGTGTTTTTCGATTTTAAAAATAATTGGCCGTTAGGTCAAACAGTTACCACCATGCTGAGTTGATTATTTGAAAAAAAAAACCTAAGTTAGGAAGGAGAGATGAAACTTAAACCCTGTCTAAAGGCGGAGTTGGGAAAATACGACAACAATTCGAAAAATATGCACAATGGATAGATAAATCTAACTAACTATAAATCTGTGCTTTTAGGTTCCAAAATTTAGAAATAATTGGTTGCAGTTTGTAAAAACTATAACCGAAAAAGTACTGAAAGTCAAGTTTCTCAGCTTAAGAATATTTTTTTTTTAATTTTTTCTTCTCATCTGTGAAGTTATTCGTAGTACAGGAGATGTTTGTTATCATAAAACTAAGCTTCTGTGAGTTCTTTAGCAAAATAAAAAAAAATTGGGTTCTAGAGGGTTAAATCAGAACTTTAGAAAATACGGCCTAAAATCTTTAACATGGTTAGCTGAATTTGAAAAATGAAACTTTAAATAACAAAATATTGAATTCTGTTAGATTAGGCTCATTTGATTTGAATCTTAAATAATTTTTTTTTCTTGAAAGTTTCCAATTTATTTAAATAAAACCTTTATCTATGCTCAAACAACAAAAAACTTTATCTTCCAAACTTTTGAGCAAACTCGAAGGAGTTGATCATATTAATGATAATAAATCAAATTTTCAGGAATAAATGAAAGTGATGAAAAATTTTCGGTTCGATTCTGGATTATGCAAACTTGATCCAAATTTATGTTTTTTTTTAATTTGATATTTGAAAAATCTTTAATATTGATAATAATAACCGATAAAATATAGCATTTTGTGCAAATATTTCAGATGAAGATCATCTACACATGTTTCTTTATCAGAAAATATTTGTCCATTAAAAAGCAATTTCATAATAATTATCCTGTGCATGAGATTTTTTTTAAATATAATTAAGATATTTTTTTTCTTAAAAACGAAATAAAATGAATTAAAATTCAACTTTATATTTATGATTCTTCGCTGAACAGAGCAAACAAACTAACTTTAATAAAAAAAATTTAAATGTGAAATTCAATATGCAAACAATTTCATAAGTTTATGATCTTTTGAATTTCTCAACGAAATAGTCAATTTGATATTTTTATCTTGATTGTTAAACTCATTTAGGAGCTAAATCATATTCTGAATTTTGAACCTGCATTCTGAATCAAAACTCTTAATCTGAATTAAGCATAAGAGTTTTTAATCCGTTTCCGAATTTCAATACGATTACATCATAATTTAGAAAGCCAAGTTTCAGAGCCTACATTTCTGAACCTTTAATTTAAACTCTGTTGTAAATTGTAGGTTTTAATCTGAATTCATTATTTTATTGATTTATTTCAAATCTAAATAGTGGATCTGAAAAAAAAAAAAAATTCGAATGATGAATCTGATCCTGAGTCTGAATATGAAAATAAAATTTTCTTTTTAATGTTCGGAAATTTAGGATTTTACCAAAAATAAAAAATTAACCTATGAAAAGAAAATGTTTATCAAAATATGGAAAATATGAATAATTTTTAGTAAATCATGAATATAGTTTGATATGAAAAGAAAAAAAAAATCAACCAGGATTTTTAAGCAGTCTTTCATTTCAAATTTCATACTCGTGCTGAAAATCAAGAATCCTAAGCGCTGATACGGAGTTAGAAATATGAAAATAGAAAAACAAATTTGTGTTTTGGAATGTGGATTTAGAAACTTTGAAATTAGTTTAATGACATCCAAAATTAAATATTCAGAACTGAATTTCTAGAAACAAGTGAGAAAATTTTTAAAAACTGTAGCAGAACTCTGAACTTTGGATGGGTTTTCAAGGTTTTGGCATAAGTTTAGAGTCTAGATTGTTAGTCTTGAATAACCTTATTAAATCATCGGAATTTGATAACAAATTTTAAATTTTAAGTGTAGAGTAAAATACCTTGCTTGCTTTTCTTGGACTCTCATTGGGAGGGAAGGGGGGTTGAACCTTCCATACCCCCCGCCCCCTCCCCTCCGTTCTGATGGCCATGCTACCTAATTTTTTTATTACTAAATTGAAAGCTAACCAAACTTCTGTTGTATTTAATCAGTCATGTTGCGTATATCTCTAAAAACTGTATCCGTTTCGTTTTTATTTTTTTTTAATTTTCACACCACCTAGATTATTTTCGTATTTCCGCACCAGATTGTGTCAAATTTTTTGATGAACATTTTAACTTTTAGTTATGTTAGAAGACCTACACAACTGGTTACACTATCTGATTTCTCAGAAGGCATTTTATTTGAGGATAGAATAATGGCAAGTCAAATTTTATTATGAAATCGGGTTTAATTTTTTTTTCCAAAATTTGGTTATATCTGATTAATTATTTCTTTAACATAGGAAACCTCTGTAGAGATAACTAAAATCTTTGACTTAGTTTCAGATTTAATTTTTAAATAAAAAAACAGAGAATACAGTTTCTAAAGATGGGAAAAAGGATGGAATTCATTGTTAACGAAAAATATTAGCTGATAATGGAACACGTAATTTCCACGTGAAAAAATCTTTAGGGAGTTCTATATTTTTTGGTGTATTTTGTACCATAATTTCTATTGCAGTTTCTTCAAGTGCCAAATTTATAAATAAGTTTAAATAATTAATTAGCATAGAGATTGTAGGGATCTGATTTGAAGCATAAAATTTAAATCCCCTAATTTCACTTTTGAAAATTTGACAGTTTTTTTCAAGAAATTTAAGACTTCAATAAAAAACCTATTCCATGCACTCAAATCAAATAAGCTTAATCTTCCTCTTGAGCAAATTCAATGATTTTAACCATAGATGAAAGTTTGTTCCCAATTATGTTACTTAAAGGTTCATTTTACAAATAAAGCCTTTTAGTATGAAGTTTTCAGGATGCATTTTCAAAAGTAAATTCTTATTACAAAACACTATGAAATTAAAAAAAAATTATAGAAAAAAAAATTTAATTTATTGATTTATTGATTGAGCATAAACAAGTTACCAAACCCCAGAACGAATATTTTGTCGAGTTTTTAATACAAATACAAAAGCGTTTATTTCAATTTCTTTAAATTTCTGCCATCTTAATGCACCTCATTTATTTACGTCGATTATTTTCTACCAGATGATGTATTATGTACAAGATCTTTTCCAAGTAGGGGTCTCTCCGCTTTTTGAAATGTCACCAATAACGGAATGAACATCAGGTAACTTGTCGCTTCTAGAGGGTTTAACACCAAAGTGATTGGGTTCGTGTTAAATCTGGGACTTATCAAGTCGAAAAAGTTGCTAAGCAATTCCAAACCGCTTACTTCATATCGAACTAGATGAATGTCGAATTTGAGCAACATATCTTCAAGAAAGTTGTTAACAAGAAAGATGATCTCTAGGCTTAAGCATACCAAGTTTCTACCACAAGGTCGGGCAATTCAGGACGACTTCTTGAAAAATTTGTAAACAAAAATGCGATTCTGAATAAAATCCAAAACCATGCAAGAGGACAGTGAAAGAATACCTTTAACTGGGAATTTAAAGTTTTCATATAATCAGTACAGTGTAAAAATCGAATCTAAAGATATAAAAAAAATATGTTTATTTTGAAACTTTTTTTAAATCTTTTTTGAACACAAAATCAAAAATTTTTAAAAGAAAAAATTGAGTTTCTTTATTTGTTTTATCAAATAATTTGCATGGGTTTAGCAAATTCGGGAAGTTTTGAAAAAAAATCTGGGTATTTCGGTCATATTTGTCTTGTCTCGAATTTGTTATTGGATTTATTGGATCTGGATATATAAAACAAATCTGGAATAACGGCAATCAAAGAATGAAGATATCTACTGTGAAAAATATACGGATTCACATAAGAGGTTTTACTGAAACCATAATTTTTTGATAATTGTGTAGCTTTTCAATGACATTTTTGGATATTTTATAAATTTTCTGAAATCATTTGAAAAAATAGACCTTAATGTACATATTTGTATAAATTTTAAATATAAAAATACTTAGCATAACTATTCGATGAGTCGAATATTAGGCATAACAGTTTTGGGCGGTATTCGACGCCGAATATTCGGCCGACCGATTATTCGGTACATGTCTAGCTTCTTTCATGTTCATTCAATATTTTTTCGTTAATAGACGGACGATACTGTCCATAACCATAACCATGTGGATATCAAATAAAGTTGAAAATATCATTTTTCTAAGCATCAAATTCAAAATTTCGAAAAGATATTTTATTTTTGAAAAAAAAAATTGGTAGAAATAGGCTATTTGTAACATTTTTAAAATGCAAATTAAATAAAAAATAGGATATAATAGTATTTTATTTCTGCTTTTGAAAACTTATGGAAGCTGAAATTTTAAGTTTGAAATTAAAAAATAATAATCAAATGTCAACGGATATTTGAAACTGAAATCTATCTCCAAAATTTTTTTTAATAAGGAAATTAGTTTACTTTAAGAATTCTAAACTTGAAGAATTCTGAATACAAGTAAAAAAAATCATGCTTCAAAACTGTATTTTAATTTTCTTTGCTGGTTTTTTTTTTCAATTCAGGTCTCAAAACTTTTTTTACCGAATCCGATATGAATTTTAATAAAAAAAATTTCGAAAATTATTTTAAAATTTTACTAAAAACCTGTTTATGATTCGATTTTAATCGAAACCTTGAAAAATGCATTCAAATTGAATATTATTCTGGTAATTCCCATTACCAGAAAACTGACAATGTTTTGTCGACGTAAGCATCAAAAGTACCTTCCAAATGCTTTTGAACGATTTTCAAAACATCGTGTGCCTGTTTATTTTAACTTTTTTTTTTAATCTGGCTAAAGAAAACCCCATAAAAATTTTCTCAATTCAATGTTGATTTTGAAACCTTTAAGAAAAACTAATACAGTACAGGAAAGCGAGGATGATTCATCCTTGAGGTCACTTTATTCTTCAGCTTGATTTTTGATAAAAATTTAATTCCAAATATCAAAATCGAAAAGAATTTTGTCCGAATTTTTTCACTTTATTTACATAATCAAACGAAAATTTCAATTGAGTCTTTAAAATTATAAATTTTGAAAACAATCCATTGAAAAATTTCCATATTTGCCTAAAAACTAACTGGGATTTTTAGCAAAATTTTTTGATAAAAGTTTCGAGATTTGCCCGGTTATGACAAAATCCTGACTCTAATCTTGGTTTTGTATTTTAACTAAAATTATATGCAATTAACATATTCGAATTAATCATTTTGGAGCATGCAATTCATAATAGTGAATCAAATTCATCCGATGGGCTTGTGATATAGCTCAGTTGGCAAGTCTGTTGTCTCCTGAGCCGATGTCCGCGAGTTCGAGCCCAAGAGTAAACATCGAACACAGTTGTACCGGATAGTTTTTCAATAACTGTCCGCCAACTGCAACGTTGATAAAGTCGCGAATGCCATAAAGATGGTAAAACGACTATAATCGAAACAAAAAAAAAAAAAAAAAAAATTCATCCGTCGCAATTTTCTTTAAGATTCATAACTTGAATTACGAGTGAATAATAAAAGTAGGATATACATTGAAACCCAGAAATTCAGAATTCGGAAAAGAGATTTTTGATAGAGGGCTCTGTTACAAATTTAGCATTGTAGGTTCATATATCAATGTGAATATTTAATTTAGCAACTGATTTGTAGGACATCGCAGTTTCATAATTTCTTTTCTTGATTAACAGTTAAATTTTTATTCTCCCTCAAATTCAATTTGGCAACACAAATAAGAAAAAATCTCGAATATAAAATTAAATTTGTACTTATTTTAAACATTTCGTTCTTTCAAAATCTAGATTTTAACCTCAACAAGTTGAGCACAGGATTCTAATTGTTAACTAAATTTACAATGAAAATGTTTTGTTGGTCAAAGAACTTGTACTTAATTTTCACATGAAAATTCAGCTGAATATACATTTTTTGGTTTGTTGTTTAACATCATTTGCATTGCAGACTTTTCAAATTCAAAATTCCTAACTTGATTCTTAAATTTTAGTCAAGTTGAAAAGGGTAGAAAATAAATCTGATTTTAATCCCAAACCTAATTTCTTACTTTAATTTCTAAAAACAGATTTGATACATTTTCTTCAATGCTCAAATGGGAATGCGGGAATGCGTGTTGTTAAAAAAAACCTTAACTTTAGCTTTTTTTATTAAAAGCAAAAAAAAATCTTAAAAATGAAGCTTTCAAAATTCCCTATTCCATTTTTTAAACGTCCTTCTTCCGGAAATTCTGGCTTGAGTCTTTTTTGAAGCAATACGATTTTTGTTTTTATAAATCCAACGTTTCAATCCACTTTGTACCTTTTTTAGGGACTGAAAATGTTTTCTTATAAAGTATTTTGCCGATTACAAATATATGAAATTTACCTTAAAAGTTTTGTTTTTATGTTGAGGTCGACCCGGCTAGTCGTTGGAAGCTGTCTTACAATCAGTTTTTAAATATTGCCAAACTTAATCGTATTTTTTATTACAAAGGTGTAGTTTTTTTTTCTTATTATGAATATTAAAGATGGATAGAAAAGTTAGGAGGGTTAAAGGTTCTAAATTTAATAATTCTGAGCTTTTGGGAGACTAAGAAATTTCTTACTTTTAGCGTAGTTTATATGGTTTCGAAATTAGTTAGAATTTACTTCAAAGTTATGAACTTTGAACAGAAAGGAGTTCTTTTGTTAAAAATTCTCAACTTTGAGGGCATTTCTAATTAAATTTGAAATAATAATATAAACAACGCTATAATTGAGAAAATTTTCAATCTCCCAAAAGCTCAGTAGGGTGATTTGCCAATCGTTGCACAGCTAAGCACTTGATTTTGGTGTTTATGCTGTATTCTAGTGATTTTAACCAAATTCACTCGATTTTTTTTTGTCGATGCACTCATATAGAATTGGTCAACAAGATCCAAAAGTTCAAGTGTTTGGAAAAGGTGACATAAAAAATAAAAAATCATTTAAAACAGCTTATCTGTGCCCAATAGTTGCACAGGCAAATTTTGTGTCGTGCATAATGTTGTCCGATTTTTTCCAATGGTTGCACATTTTAAAAATCAGTCACCAAGAGGTCGAATAGGCTGATATTTGTTACGGAAGCTTATTATGAGATCTTCTAGTTCAAATGCAATTAATTTTTAGACGGCCCCTTATGAGGGGGGGAGGCGTCTTCCACATAAACCGTCCAATGCACTTTCCAATTCCAATTCGGCCTCAAAAAAAAAAAAACACACAAAGCCGCCGGTTTGAGTGTCTGGAATAGCATTTATCACACGTGAAGTTTTCTCAGAAACTCAAATCCACCTCTTAATTTACCCGAAGCCATTTGAGTGGAGTGTTATTTAACTAATTTGCCCAGTGTTGAGCCTTTTTCTTTATATGTCCTACCAACATAAATCTTTATGTCTTCAAAATCCCATAGAATGAACTGAAAGGTATTTAATGCTTGATTTTAAAGTGGCTATTAACAGGTGAAAAAATTAGAGAACGTGATCTGTTTTGCCCCCTTTTACCCCTATGAAGAAGATCCGATTTTACAAAACAAATGTTTTAGGACTCACTTGGAAGTCGATAGATTTTTAAAATAATAAATCTCAATTTAAAACTTGAAAATGGACACAACCACGCCCAAAGATTCAGATCGTTTGACTGATTTATGCTCATGCTATACAATTTTGTATGAGATTTTTTTTTTCGAAAAGTTAATTGATTTAAATATCTTTTTCATACAGCTGAGTTGACTTTGACATTTTTCAGACAATGCAAATTGCCCGACTTTCATATAAAGAACTAAAATTAATTATAAAAATAAAATTAAAAAAATTTTTTTTTTTTAAACATAAGTTTTCAACGAGTTTAATAATTTCAAAACTTCATTTTTAAGATTTGACGGTAGAAAAAAAAGACTTATGGATATATAAAGTGTCTTTGAATTATTGAATTAACTATTAAAATCAACATTGAGTGCAAAAAATGTGAAAATTCTGAGCGTAAAATAATTAATTAAAGCACAGAATTTACTAAAATTTCTAGTTAAACGTAAATATCCACTTATTCAGAAAAAAAATGTTATATCAATAGACAATTCGAGTTGTTTTAGTTGCATGTAGTCAATGAACGTGTTCAATGTTGTATGACAATTTGTATGCAAGAAGAACTTTTCGCATATACAAAAAATTCAAATAAGTTAGAAATGAATTTTGTTGTAAATTATTGATTTTGCCATCCCTAAGAATAATTGTTTGCCAGCATGAGAAGAAGCAAAGTATTTCATGAAAAAAGTTATAACAATTTCGAAATAAAAAATCGTAATCCGTTGAAAACTATAGTAAAATTGCAGGTTTTGCTTTCTGAAGCTTTCAATAATTTCATGACATGTTTTTGCGAAAGTTTTGAATCATCACACTTATTGGCTACGCAAAGCAGTATAATGCGATTCTTATTTTCATCTGGTTAACCAGCTTTCAAATTAGCTGTCAATAAAATATTTACCTTTTTTGAATTTTTTTGTATGACAACGACTATCATTTCTGAAGTACAAGTTAGGTTTAGTTTTTGTTCACATGCAATGTATTGCAAGAACCAAGAAATATTATTATTAAAATTATGTTTTTGAACTTTCAGTACATCTCTGATGGTTTTTGAATGAAAATTTGTGTTTTTCCGTACAAGCCTCCATAAAGTCTGCTTCATTTAATATTGGAACAAATTCTTTTGCTCATTGTGGCGCTCCTAGTGGACGGATTTGGAAACTTTTTTCACCCACGTGTCGGGAAATTCATTACCTTTCACCATGTATTTATGTCATAACACCAAACGATAGCATTTTGTAAACAACCACCATGGAAGCCGAACGGAGAGATCAAATTGTGCACAGTTTTCTTGAAAATCCATTGTTGTCGGCATCGAAGCTAGCTAAACAGCTTAAAATGCCCAGAAATACCGTATGGCGTGTTATCAAGCAGTACAAGGAAACATTGACGACGGCTCGGAAGCCGCATTCGAAGCGTCGGAATGGAACTGTCGACCGGAAACTGCGTGGGAAAGTCATCAAGGCCGTCTAGAGGAATCCCAATCTTTCAGACTGCGATTTGGCCAATAAGTTCCAGGCCGCTCACAGTACGGTGCGACGAATTCGTCTCCGGGAAGGAATAAGGTCATTCCGAGCCAGCAAACAGCCAAATCGGACGCTGAAGCAGAACAATGTGGCCAGAATCCGTGCTCGGAAGCTGTACGACCAAGTGCTGACCAAGTTCGACGGATGTAAAGTCTGCTTCATTTAATATTGGAACACAAACAATTGCGTGTAGTTCAGTCATTTATTAACGAATTCATAATTTGTTTTTCATACAAATGTAGCATTTTCTTTACTCTTTCATAAAAAAAATTAAAAAAATTATTCATTCTGTTTCGAAGAAATTCTCGTACTCGTACTCGTAAAAAACTGTGCACAATTTGATCTCTCCGTTCGGCTTCCATGGCGGTTGTTTACAAAATGCTATCGTTTGGTGTTATGACATAAATACATGGTGAAAGGTAATGAATTTCCCGACACGTGGGTAAAAAAAGTTTCCAAATCCGTCCACTAGGAGCGCCACAATGAGCAAAAGAATTTGTTCCAATATTAAATGAAGCAGACTTTACTAATTCAAAACACGTTATAGTTCAGGACTTAATCAATCGCTTTCAAAACTTTTATTGCTATTTTTTGTTGTAAAAACTACCAAACAAAGTTATTGGAGGTATAAGAATTTATAAATTTGAAATTTCCAAACAAATTTTGCAGCGGAATTATGTACAACAATGGGAGAGGAAGAGATTGAGCGGACCAATTGTTGCACGTTCCAACATATTTTCTGGTTAAGTATGGATCATAATTTTTTTTCAAAATCATGGTGCTAAAATTGTCCTACAAACGTTTCGTATCGAAAACTGATACGAAAAATGTTTTGTTCTGACGTAAAACCTTATTTGCCATAGAAGGAATGTTAAGGTTTTTGTTAACAATTAGCACAAAAATCGCGCGAAAAAAACAAGAAAAATTAAAACTGTCGTAAGATGCACACTTACCAGCAGAAAATATCACAAAAGCCTCATTTCATCAGAAAACATTCCGAATTACATGATTCAGTATTATTTTTGAGGAAAAGTTGAAAAACAGCTAAAATTTTGACGATTTAAGTCATGTTGTGCAACAATGGGATAGGGGACAACGATTGGCAAATCACCCTATTACAAGGAGCTCAGAAAAGAACAGCGGATTTATTAAGTTTATTTTTTTGCTTTTTTTATATGCACATTTATGTAAATATGTGAAAAAATGTGATATCTACAAATAATTCGAAAGCCAATTTTTTATCATAGACATCTTTTAAAGCGAACTTCTTATTTTTATTAAACCCAAATAAATACTTTGGAATTTTTATACTTTTTTAAACTGAGATCTTTAATTGATTAAATAGTTAGCAGGCAATAAGTTATATAAGGATCTGATAGTTTTGATAATAATTAAATTCAATTGATTTATAGATTGAAATATTAAATGTTTACTCTATTTTTTTTTCTTTTACATGTGAATATTTCGCTTGATATTTTGACTGTGGAAGATTGTGCATAAGCTTGAATTTAAAAAATCCTTAAAATTTTGTGCTTACAATAAATCAGCTTATGAATCAAAATTCCTCCATCCTGCTGCTCCAAAATCCCAATAATTGATGTATGCATTGTTAGCATTTTTCTGTGCTGCTATCATAAATATGTATCCGAGACTCGGAAAATAACAAAATTATGCCTCTGTTTCGAGAATCTCGTTAATGGTAACAAAATAGAACATCGCGTGAACAAACAAGCTCAACTCGTTCAAATCACTTGATTCTGCATCTTCCACTTTCGGAATTTTTATCAATAGAAAATAAAGAAAGCTTTTCCGCGTGATTGAGCTACGAAATAACGCATCGATGGAATTCTAATCAATATATTAAAATTTTCCCTCGCTTACCTATTATATGTGTTGTTTTTTCCGCCCTGCTATAAGGCTTTTTTTACCTCATCTAACTTCGTTCCTTTTTCGTCGTAAACTTTTCCAGAGTATGGCAGTGCTGACTTTGACGAGTTCCTGGAACTTTTGGGCGAACGAATACGGCTCAAGGACTGGGAACGCTATCGAGGAGGGCTGGACGTAAAAGGTGAGTACGCAAATAAGTAGGTTGTTACGGAAGAGAGGGCGCCTCAAGGGGAACCCTTTTCCTTTTTTTGCTTTTCAGTTTGGGTTCTATCATTTTCCCATTTGGTTCTCCGGGTTTGTGTCCGTCGTATGGCATCGGTAAAAATAAGCACAATAATGAACGGCCATTTCTCGACGCCATTGCACGGTCAAAAGGTGATGGGAAAACATTTCGGGAAAAAAGTTACCGGGAGCTTTCAAACCGTCATGCCGGCCGCCCGGTCTAGTGTGATCTAACTTTTGATGAACTTGCTTTGTTTGAGAGCAAACGAAAGTGATAGTAACTTTTTCCATTACGTTTTTTATGTTTCTGGGTAATAAAATTTAGCTTGAGTGAAATCCATCATACTTGAAGCACATCTGTATGTTTTCGTTTATATTTTCAAGTTTTCTTCACCGGAAAAGGATTTGCAATCAAAAATTCCTTTTATTAATGTAACTTTCTTCAAACAGGTGACATGACTGGCAAATATTCGATCTACACTGTGTATGAAGGTCACGAGATAATGTTTCACGTTTCTACGATGCTTCCGTTCAGTCGCGACAATCGTCAACAGGTAAGTTTTTACATTTCCCACTCACAAGTTCATCCTGTGATGCATCGGGGAGAGTGGAGTAGCGTGATCCTTTAAATGTTATGCTTCTGGAATAAAAAAAATTCTTCAAAATGTTCCATTTGATGCGAAAAATTAAAATTTATTCATAGTCTATGATTCCATTTTCAAAATAGAATGATTGTTTAAAATTTTAGATACATAAATGGGAAAAAAACGTGTCTACACTGCGAAGAAATTCAATATCTTCCCTCCTACATTAACCAAATTTATGAAAATATACCTTTCTTTAGTAAAAATGTCCGAAGAATCGAAAATCGATATAGTTTCAGATTCCGCGCAAGCTTAGGAACGAAAATATAGTGCCTTTTTAACTTCTAATTCACCTATATTTTGAAAACAATCAAGAAAGACACTGATTTGGACTAAAAAAGTTTGAACGAAGATCTACCGAGGAATCAAATGAAGGCTGTTTGAGCCAACGCACGCAAATTATGGAACGAATAAGTACTATCTAGTGTAATTATCTCCAGGAAATCGAATAAAGGCTATTTGAGCTATCGCAAGCATCGGAAAATGGAGTTGAAAATGAAGGCTGTTTGAGCCACCGCAAGCATCTTAAAATGGAGTTATAAACTAAAAAAATTTAAAAATGAAGGGGAATTGAGAGTAAAACGGCCATTACTCAATGTTACGAAGTTTGCGGTAGCTCAACCAGCTTTCATCAGATTTCTTTAAAAAAAAAATACACGCAAGATAAGCCTGATTTTGTTTTAAATTTGAAGTCCGAACATAATTTTTTCTAAAATATTTGAAAACTGAAGGGTGATTAGGGGTAAAGCAGCTATAATTTTATTTTCCGATGCTTGTCATGGCTCAAATTTGTTTTTTTTTTCTCCTCATTATTTGAAAAATGTAGGGGAATAGTGTGTAAAAACAACCATAGACCATTTTCTCAATGCGTGCGGTGGCTAAAATAGCCTTCAATAAACTTCTCAGAAAAAATCACATAATTTAAGTCCCATTTAGTTTAAAATTATCAAGTCCGAACATGCTTCTCTGCAATATGAAATTTTTATGTTGAATTGAGGTTGAATCCGCTATAACTCCACTTTCATATGCGTGAGGGGGCTCAAATAGTATTCATTAGATTTCTCGAAGAAAATCACACTAGATAGCTCCAAAACTCTCCAGTCCGAACAAGCTATTATCTAAACTAATTGTAGAATGTAGGGGAGTTGAGTTAAAACAGCCATAACTCCATTTCACGATACATGCGGGAGATAAATAGCCTTCATTTGATTCCTTGGAAAAAGCTAGATATGATAAGTCTCATTTGGTGGTTCAAAACTTTCAAGTCCAAACGTCTTTTTTTAATAATTAATAGAAAATTATTGGCAAATTGAGGGTAAAATCAGCCATTACTTCATTTTTTGAAGCGTGCGGTGGCTCAAATAGTGTTCATTTGATTTCTCGATAAAAAAAAGCACACAAAATAGGTTTATTTTCCGTTCAAATTTTTTAGTTCAAATCAGTGTTTTTCAGAATTGTTTACAAAATAAAGGGGAATTTGGGGTTAAAAGCACTTAATCTCCGTTCGTCAGCTTGTGCGGAGTCTGAAACTATTTCTAATTAATTTTCCGGACATTCTTACTAAAGGAAAGTAAATTTTCATAGATTTCTTTCAAGTGGAATGGGGAAGATATTGAATTGCATCGCGGTTTATACAGTTTTTCTGACTGGTGGCGTTATATTATCACAATTTCAATGTTCTGGCATTTTGAAATTCTCATCTTTGAAACTTGTATTGATATTTGGTTTGTTTTGTAAGCAAAAGTTTACTTGAAAACAAATTTTAAAAAAATTAAATTTTCTTGGCAAATATTACAATTGTTTTTTTGAAGTTTGGGTCATGAAACTACTATAATGCAATGAATTATTTTTTATTTTTGACATTATAGGTCTTAGGAAGGAGTTCTTCTTCAAAAGTAGCGCAACTAACCAAATTATTTTCAAAACCTGTCATACGGTCTCGTATTTTCAATCAAATGCACTCTCCACTCTCTGGAGCCACCAGGTTTGTAATTTAACCATCAATCAGAAACAGAATGCAACAACGATAAAAAGGCAAAAATATCACAATGCTTACTGTCACATTGAAATAAAGTTGCTGTAACAGTTTCATTTCTGTATTATTTATTTTTGATGAGCACATGCACATTCCGCTCTCTGGAGCCACCTGATTAGTGATATCTGGTTGATTTGAAGAGCTTAATGGGCACAAGGACTGTGATCGAAACAAAACATCCATTTGTGGAAAGTATTCCTAAATGCGAAGTTAAATGCTCTTACAGCCGTTTGACGAAATGGCTGACAAATGAACACATCTAATAAATACATTAATTCGCTTTGAACATAGGACATGAAAGAGTTTTTATGAATTTATAAACGCAAAAAATGGGATTTCATACGATTTTTTTAATTTTTTTTGTAACATTTTGACCATTTAAAAACCATACATAAAAAAGCCAAACCAAAAACTTAGGTGGTTTTTGTCCCTAATTTTGTTAAATATCAAACGAATCTACAACAAATTTAAGCTTTTCTGCAGGTTTGATAATGCTATGAATTTGGAATAAGAGAAAGTAAAATGTTTATGTATGTCCTCATCATGTTTGTTCAATGCCTTTTTCCCAAAAACAGGTGAAATTGAATAAATAAACGATTTTTATCACTTCTACTTTAAAACTTAGCTTTAATAAACATCTCAAATGGGAATTGAAAAGCTCAAAACAGATTTGATAAAGTTTTTCTTATAGATGAACTGATTTTATAATATTGCATACCACACTTATGTTTTATTCCATAAAATGAAAAAAGTCACAGATTTTAAACACTACTGCTTTGTCGTAATGTAAGATATCGGTTTTTAGTATATGTAATGAAATGATACGAAAATATTGCAAGAGAACTGAAATTTTTCTAAAAACCTCAATAACCGCATTTGGCCCGCACGGTTTAAGGCTCGATAATGTGAACAACTTTTATGACAAAATCGTTTTCTCAAGTACTGCTGGAGATTTCAACATAATATTACTCCTATATTTATAAATCAGATGTCTGCTCATGTATATAGAGGCGTTATGCATATACTCTATGGAATATTCGATTACATAAGTATTCTTCTTAATAGGCACATAAGGCCATCTTCTTTGCTTCTCATCTCCAACTAGTGAAAGTCAATTTTAAATTATTCTCTTCACTAACTAAAGCATAACTTAAAGATTTCACAATATCCTAAAAGATCGGTTCATTGGTTGGTAATAAAAGTTCCCAAATAATCTTGAGTAATTTAAAAAAGGAAAACTATCCTTAGCTTTAATAAAAACATAATAAATCCATAACATATTTTTTATCAAATGAAGAAAACTATTGAGGAGTGCTCTCAAATTGTAACGATTGTTTGTAATCGATTTTCAGAAAACCGTCCATTTTTCGGAAAACCGACAAAATCTCAGAAAGTCGAGTTTATGGATAATCTTTTTCTATCGAAGTAACACCAGATTTCGATGTTTCATACATTTCTTAGTTATTTGGCATAAAAATTAAAATTTCGAATTTCCGAATTTTCCATTGGTCCCCCCTCACGTGTTTTTTTTTTTTTTTAAATTTTAGAGTCAATTGTTGACAACAAATTTTCAATCGGGATAACACCAGATTTCGACGTTTTATGCAGTTTTAATACATTTGGGATCAATTCAAAATTTAAAGATTTCTTTTGGTCCCTCCTTTGGCGATTTTCGAGAGTGAAGAAACTGAAACTTTGAGCACCCCTTAACCAAGCCGGATTGAGATGACATTTTGCACAGTGAAGTTTTTTGAGCAAATCTTGAAAATATTCATATGATCAGTTTCCAAAATTCGATCATGCAGTTTTTCCCACTTTTTTTTTGAGCAAGGAAAAGCCCCTGGGAGTGTAGCTATTTTCAGGCCACTTCTCCCAAAGGCATAAAACCTCCTCATCACTTTATTATAAGATTTTTTTTTTTCAATGATTTTTTATAACATTTGGTTTCACAATTCAAGTTTTCATAACGACAGATTGATATTATGCACTTTATTATTGGGCGATGCGGTGACGGTGGATGGAGGCGATGTTTTGTGCGGTGGGCGGTGGTGGAGGGCGGTGGTGGAGGGCGGTGGCGGCAAGTGGCGAGAAAAAAAAATGTGTATACAATATACACACATGCATTAGTGACAAAGCGTGATGAGGAATCAGGCATTGCGCGTGTTCCCAGTGAGGAGATCCTCTTTTAAGGGAACGCAGTCAGTTAGATTACGGGAAACCGGACTGTTGGCTTAGATCATTGGATGTACGTTTCTAAATTAGATCTAATGTGCCTCTTAATGAGCACTTTGAATTTGGCGAGGTTTCTTTCAAATCGCATATTTGCCGGCAGTCGATTATAACAGACTTTACCATAGTAGGTAAAAGCTATCTTGGAAAATTCTGAAGTGGGCTGTTGTACGTACAGCCTACTTTGATGTCTCAAAGAATATCTGTGGTCTGGACGATCATATTGCAGATTATGATGTGCAAACGGGTTATGTAGGTGATTGTGAATGATAGATGCAGCTTGTAGTTCTCTCAATGCATTCAGTGGTAGAGTAGATTTTTCTGCTTCGTGGTAAAGGCTCCTAGTTGGATACAGCCTAGGTCGCTTGTATACGGCCTTTAAACAGCGGTTTTGAGCTATCTGGGTATGGGTATGGGTATGGGTTTGATACTCGTTTTGGAAGCGGCTCCTTAGATGAATATCAGGTACTGTAATTTGGATTGAACAAACGCCTGATGCATAATGGAAAGCTGCTTTTGGGGTACGAAGCTATTTATTTTCCAGTAGAGCCCGCACGCTGCGGCAACTTCATTTTTGAGTGTTTTAATATGGTGTGTCCATTTTAAAGCAGAGTCGATTGTTAATTAGAGTGTCCATTTCCCGGCCATTTTAGCGTTCCCGGGAATCGGGAAATCTGAAGATCCTTTTCCCGGGAATTCCCGGGATACCGGGAAAAATTTAAAATAAAGATTTGAACATAAGGATCTTAATCCTTTACTGCGTATGAATTCTTAGCAATATGGTATTGTTAAATTTAAAGTAGTACCTAGTATTGCAAAATATTTCAATTTTTTTAATGCGCCAAAAATTCAATAAGCAAACCCACACCCAAAAACAAAGTACTTTAACAGAAAAACTGGTCTGATTCTAGCTTCAAAAATTTGAAATTATTGAGAAAGATTTCTCACAATCGATAGAAGTTAGTTAGCTACACTGTAATCCATAGAACATCGTAAATTTTCAGATAACTATCCATTTGTTTAACAATATGTCATTTCTATGCTGATGATTTTGCTACTGTAGCGTTTCATTATTGGTTTTATAGATTCTTTGGCGTTTTTCACTATAACACAAGTTTTTGATAGAAAAAAAAACATGTTTTTATCAAATTCCTTGTGTTAACCAGATTCAAGAGAAAAAAAAATTTGAGACTAAGCCATCAAAATTATCCACCAAACGAAATCGAGTGTCCAGTCAGTTAATCAGTGGTAGAACTATCATTTCTCTAGCCCAATATGATTTGTAGTAATTGGAACATTTTACTGGGTTCGGGAATTCCCGGGATTTTTTAAGCGATTCCCGGGATTCGGGAATTCCCGAATTTTTCTAATTCCCGGGAATTCCCGACCGGGAAATCCCGGGTAGGACACTCTATTGTTAATCCAAGATACGTGAAATTCGTGACTCGTTCGATTTTAACTGATTCAACAAAAAGCTCACATTGTTCAGTTTCAGCGGTCCGAAATGGATTCAAAACCATGTGCTTCGTTTTGCATAAGTTCAGAGACAACATGTTTTCACTGAAGTATTCCTGGAGGAGTTTCATATCTTCAGCTTTGTGCTGGATCATAGCGTTGAGATTTGTCTCGGTATACAACAAGCAGGTGTCATCAGCAGATAATCGTGGTTTTCCGTGGAGCTGCAAGTTAGGCAAGTCATTGACGTAGATGAGGAACAACAAGGGGCCCAAGTTACTTCCTTGGGGCACTCCTACTTTAAGGGGGCGAAGACGACTTTTAAATCCGTTCAACATTACATACTGATTTCTGTTAGGCAGAAAGCTTTTGATGAGATCGTACGCTAGTCCACGAATTCCATAGATCGCTAATTTCTTTAGAAGAATAGTATGGTCAATAGTGTCAAACGCCTTTTTGAGGTCTATAAAAAGAAGGCCATTTTGCTTTTTCTTCTCTAGTGCGTGATAAATTTCAGAAAATAGATCGCAATTTGCTGTGGTGGTGCTTGAGCCTGAGCGGAATCAATATTGGTGTTCGTAGATAATATTATTTGGTTGGAAATAATCTGTTATTCGTGAGACTAACATTTTCTCGAAGAGTTTGCTCAGGACTGGCAAAATTGAGATTGGACGGTAGTTGTTGGAATCTGTTTTTGACCCTTGTTTATGAACAGGGACAACTCTGGAAATTTTAAGGCAATCTGGAAACTTTCCAGTTGAAAGGCTCTCGTTAAAGACGTCTTTTATTAAATGCGAGAAAAAATTGAAGTGTTGCTTGACAAAATGGGTTGGAATTCCGTCATCACCCACACTTTGTAACCAAAATGAATATAGCTTAGCTTAGCTTAGCTTGATTGACTACTCACATCCACCCTAAATCATTGAACTCGAAATGCAACCTGAGAAATGTTCAAGACCAATATTTTTAATAAGCTAAGCAAACTTGGTTGATGTTTTTTTTTGTTTTTTTTTTCAATTATGGGAATCTTTTCAAAACACACACATTTCGAATTCCATGATCGCAGGCGTGGTTCAGTAGAATAAATTCCACATCGCCAATGGTTGCTACTCCGTGATTGACCGAGGCCATCAATTTTGCCCAGAGGTCAAAAGAATGGTGCCTGGGATTGACAACACATTCACAATGAACAAAATTGATGCTCTCTCTTTAAACATCAATAACGGCGCCGGCCACGTCCTAGTAGTCAATAGATAGATTTTGAAAAAGAGAGAAAGGGATAAAAGAACAATTTTATGCTTTAGGACCGAGGTCACCTCTGCATCCTAGCAAATAATTATTTTTGGAGGATGGGTGAAGGGATATGATCAGGAGACACTTTAGACTAGTGTATAGAT
>NW_026597732.1:62500-66294 GCF_029784155.1 Uranotaenia lowii
ATAAACGGTGATTTGACAATTTTCTTGAATTAAAATGCGGGTTTCAATCAGATCAAATACTAAAAATAGAAAATTTCTACTTGATAAGTAGAACTGTTTTAGCTGGTGAATAAGAAATTGAAAACATGAATTGAGAATGAATATAAAGCCTCTACTACTTGGACTATGAATTTGTCGAAAAAAACAAAAATTGTATGTTTGCTGTATATTTATTGTCAAACTTAGAAAAGATTTAGATAAAAACAAAGAAATATTTGTGTCACAATTATCATTCAATAAAACTTTGAATTCATAACATTGTAACAAAAATTCAGAATATAAACTTGAATTGAGGGTAGTCTAAAAATAGACATGCTCAGAGTCAAAAATATAAACAATTAAAGGTTTTGAGAAAGTTTTAAACCGAATTTCAAATCTATGTCTGCAAATTATAGTAGCTTTTCCAAATATCGTAATCAACTGAAGTGTTTAAGTGTGAACTAAAGAATTGTATCGTAAAATAAAATACGACTTCTGGTTGTCTGGGTGGGACCCCGGGGCTATTGTCTGCATTGCCCTTCCCCCTTAATCCGGCCTTGCCTTTAAGACTACTATGAATTTGTTTTTTTTGAAACACTAAGCTAACACATGAGTTTAGCCCATTGTATTTCAAATAGCCTGATTAAAGTGGGACAACAGTAAATAACAGAATTGGAAAAAAAGATGAATACCATAATCCGGGGTAATATTGATAACTTTCTTCAATATTTTTCGATTAATTTTCCTGTAAGGGGGAATGTGGCTCTTATTTATTATTAAAACCAGTACTGGACTCCTATGAACGTAAAACATGGTTGCAGAAATTTATAGGACTACTTTAAATTTGATTTAAAAATAGATTTTGTCACTGTTCTGGAATTGATGCTTTGGGGTTACATTGATCTGTCTCCATTTTGACGTTTTAAACGAGTTTTCTTGATCTTAAAGGATACAAAAAATCCTCATAATTGTTTAGAAATTCTAATTTATCAATTATACGTTGCTTTTTAAGCTTTTTTTTAAAAAAATATTTATAATCGAAAAAAAAACAATGATGCTCCATACATCTAGGGGCAAATATTATAAAAATTGCTAAATAGTGTTAGCTTCTGAATACAAATGAAATTTTATCTTCACACATTCCCCTAGGCCCTCCCACAATTTCCATTTGCATTTTTTTTTCTTCAAAGTTAATCATTTGATAGGATTCCTATCTATTTGTCCAATAAGGGCTTAACTCTTGGAAAATGTCCTTACTTTTCTAAATATCTAAAATTTATCATTGGTTGACTACAAAAATAGCATTATAACTATACATATACAAAGAATATAAGTTGTTCTTTCACATTTAACTACCCGTTTGATTCTAAATACTTTTTGGTATCATCAGGAGAGCTGTTTGTTTGCAACCCTTGAAAGAAATAGATATTTTCAGATTTTGAAATTCCATTTTTACTAACAGAAAACAAGTTCAAATTCAAACCAAAATTTTAAATATTTGATAATCAATTTATAGGCTTTCAAACGTAGAAAACAGTTTTCAAAAAATCAAACTACAAACTAAGTTATTGATGATAATGTGAAAAAAAAAATTATTGATGATCAAAGATACCCAGTTTTACGGTACATCAGAACTCAAATGGAAAACAGGTGAATACGAAATATTCATACACAAAATAGCAAGAACTATCAAACTAAGCATCGAGCATGATCACTAGACAGCTTCAAGCTTAGTATGGAAATTTCAAATTCTTAAATTTTTACACCTCCCAAACTTTTTTTGATTGCTTTTGCTGCCAGCCAAAAATAGCAATAAGAATTTTAGAAGCGATCCTAACAGTCCTGAATAAGCGCAACGAGTTTAAAATTTTCATGGAAATTTGAATGGAAAACAAAATTTTTCATTCAAAAATCGTCAGAGATTTACTGAAAGTTCCAAAAAATTCAACTTTGGATGAAAGATACTCCTTGGTTTTTGAAGTACAATTCATGTGAACAAAGCACAAACCTAACTTGTACTCCAGAAAAGTTATTCGACGTTATACAATTTTTTTTGAATTTTTTTTAACATTTTTTTTGTCTGCTTATTTTAAAGCTGTGAAACCGTAGGATGAGATATATAGCCTTTGAAAATACATTTCATGAAATTATTAAAAGCTCCAGCAAACAAAGTCTGCAATTTTTCCTTCTTTTCAATGGATTCAGATTTTTAGTTTTGAAATGGTTCTAATTTTTTTTTTTCAGAAAACTCTCAACTGCTTGTCATGTTGGCAAAAACAGATGCTTAAGAATAATCAAAATCAAAGACCAACTTTATTTCTAGCTTATTCGAATTTTGTGGATGATTTAATGTACAAAAATTTCTTCTTACATGCCAATTTCCATACAAAATTGAAACGCTTTGCGCTAACTAAGAAATCAACCAAATCATCTTAAATTTTACACTCATGCTTGGTGACCCAAAAGGCATCGAAAAAACATATGGGAGCAAAAAGTCTTTTTTTTTTTTATTGGAGCAGTCTTATTACCACCTTTGGTGTTTACGGAGACCTGTAAACATGGCAAAGCCCATGGAGGTAGGTTTCTGGACACTGTAGATAGAGTACACTTTCAGGATTCATTCTAAAGTGTTTTTTAAGAATTATTCTTGAATTTTGAGAAGTTTTGAAATGTTTTACAACGTTGCGATTTACTCGGATTCTATAGTGTATTGAAAGCAGTTGTCACGTACTTGACTCCATTTTTTCTCGAAAAGATGGGATTCATGCATGTTTCTACGACCCATTTGGTACATCGTTCAGTTGAGGGTTGAGTTAAGCACTAAGATTACCCAAGATTTCCTTCTACTAAAAAATTTGTAGTAGTTTTATTGAAATTCCAAACGTTATGGAGAATCATGGGCCAGCAAATCAAAACCAAAATAGTTATGTATGACCAATTTTTATTAAGTTCACAAGCCTCAAAGCCTTTTTTTTGTTGTTTTGCTTTACTCTACACATTTTTCTCTAGCGAACCGTGTATTTTTAATAACGTTTTTGAGAAAATAGTTTAAATCTCCGAGCATCTGCCATATTATATTCAAGGCACTCTTCACAAAAAAAAAACATCTGGCACATACAAACACCTTACTCGTGATTTGCGAACTTAAAAGTTCGAGCCAAAGAAGTATTTTTGCAGTTTTTCAACTACTTATGGTGTCAAACTTCCATACAAATTTAAACGTCGCTTTGGGACTCCTCAGAGTTAGCAAAATGACTTGAAATTTGGCATGTAGCCTTCTGGCACGCTCAGGAATGACTTAAGCAAGAATGTTTTGATTCTCAAACTTACCTATATTTTTTATCTATCCTGATGTATCCACCCTAATTGAGTCTTCTTAATAATGAGGAAAATATTTAGAGATTCCAAGTGTTTTTAAAGATGAAAAAGACACCGTTGGTCCAATGTGTTACATTTTTTTTGTAAATTTTATGCTTTATTTTTATTAATAAATTTGAAAGTTCCAAACATTGTTCAGAAAAGCTATGGTATACAAAAACTTCACGGAAGTGTTTTTTTTCTTATGTTTTTCATAGTTATGAAACATTGGAAAATCTGACAAATTCTAATTTTTCTTTAAGTGTTGATAAAAAAAACTTCATTCACCTCACTCCACTCTCCCCTAAAGCAACGGCAGCCAGAACGCTTCCGTCCCTCGATATCAAAGTTGCACACTTTTCCAATGTTAGAATACAAGAAAATCGAAGAGGGGGTGTTTCAACAACAAAAACAACATT
>NW_026597732.1:66794-73000 GCF_029784155.1 Uranotaenia lowii
TACTTTGCTGATTTATGGGTAAAACTTTCCATATCAATATTTAACCAAGTATTAAAGTTGACCCATGCACGTGATAGCAAGTTCAAACATAGCACCGACTCAACTTTCATCGCTATAGATTTACGACATGAGGGATTAAATACTCATATACGTAGCAACAGTCATTCACCGTTTATGCGTTGCAAATGGATTACGGTTTGTTTATGTATTTATTTAATGACCTACATTATGAAAAGCTTTTCGATGGCCACCGGCAGAAAAGCCATTGAAATGTTGCACTGATAACGCTAAGCTCTCCTAACCAAAGCTCTTGAATTATCCTTTAAAGCATTGTATGAGAAGGAAGAAAGCTGGGTTATTCTGTGAAAATGCAAAGCGCATGCTTCGAAATTCATAAGCTCCCGTTTTACTCACAACTAGTAACAGGCTACTAATTCCATATCGTCCGGAAGCTCCCCGATGCCACGTGCTTTTAACGTTTTGTTTACATTTCTGCAGTGTGTTTTTGTTGAACCGGCAGCGTGATGGGCGTGTATCTTTTCGATTGTATGGGTGCGAATTCTTAAAAGCGAAAACTATGAATGAAAAGCTCTATGATGGAAACGCGGCAAGGGAAATGAGGCGCCAAGAATGGGTGGAAGATAGATGAAGGAAAAAAAATAACCATTCCTCTGTTCACACACCCGAAAATGAAAATCTTGTTTCAGTTTTCCACGAGCTTTCATCCGGTACGGTTCAGTTTTGGATGGTTGAGCGAGGACTCGATTCGGTTCGTTTTTCCTCGCTTGAGGGCGCCTTCCGTCGATAAGAGTTTTCCTTTTTGTTGCGGTCCCCAAATAGACCAGTGTATATGTTAGTGTGCTTGTGTTTGAGATGTGAGTGTGTTGACACGCTTCTTAATACATACGAGGGGGGCAAATTTTGCACGGTGTTATTGGGCATTATCCTGTTGTGCCGTGGACTGCGGCTGGAGAATTATTTAGGCACGTGGAGGATTTTTTTTAACGGTCGCCATTGCCAGGAGTTACAACGAAGCTTCTTCTGGTGTTCCGTCGTCGAGAAGAGGTCGTGATTGTCGCGACCTGCCGCATTGTGGATTAGAGCATGGGGAATTGAACAGCCGCTGTTGCGGTCAGCGACAGGGTCTGGTGATGTTTTGAAAGTGCCCCGAAAATTTTTTGGTTTAGATTGCCAGAGGTGAACGCAGTTTTTGCTAGGAAGAAAATGGAAAACAAACATCAGTATTTGCACGGCAATGAATTTTTCCACTATTGATTTTAAAATGCTATCATCTATGTGGACAAAAGGATAATTTGAACATATTCCCAACATTTTAAAGAATTCCAAGTGGTTTGTGAAATGCAAGTGAAAAAAAAAACTCCACAATCATGATTTCTTCAAAGGAAACGCAAGTACAGCTTGAATTATTTGGGACATTTTTGGATTCAATTGCTTTGAAAGTGCGGTTCAGAAGAATTTTAGAGACGATTTTGTCTTCAACTGAATCCAACCTTTTTCCGCTCTATTAAAATTGGTACCTATTCAGTGTGTACAAAGCTAACTATGCAGTGGGGAGGAAATTTTTGATCCTATTTCTGTCTTCCGTTTCAGGATGATTGAGCGTGTGATACTATTGGATTAAGAAATAAAAAGATAATTGAACGTTTCTGGGAACAATTTTAAACAAACAAAATTAAAAAATATCATTTGGAATCGTACGTTCATCTTTATCCGATTAGTTTTTAACGATAGAAGACAAATGTGGATTTAATTTTTAAAAATTTCGATTATATGTAGGCGTTCTAATATCTTTGACCTTTTTTGACTTTACATCAACAGTTGACAGACAGTTATTGAAATACTTAATCGATACAACTGTGTTTGATGTTTACTATTGGGCTCGAACTCATGAACATCAGCTCAGAAAGATACTGCTTTGCCAACTTTGCTGTACCACAAGCCCAGAAAGCATTTAAATGGAAGTCAAAGCGCACATAGTATAAAAAAATGCTTACATTCAAAAAGTACCATGTGTGAGAGCAATTTAAAAGCGTAAAGGCGAATTACTTGTCACGACGTTCTCAATGTAAATTAACTTTATCATGTCGATCGCAAATTATCAAAATGATCTCGTTTCTATTTAACCAATTGTTTATTTTCGTTCTTCTGGCCACAAATGTTGACCATTTTGGACCCTTTTTAAAATACATGATTGTTTTATAAAGGCTTGCCCAAGAACGAAAGATTACAGCGTTTGGATGTTCTGATTTGAAAGTTCTATAATTCTGTTCGTGGTGATTCACCTGCTTAATTAAGATGGAATTGTATTTTTGAAGATTGAAACTTCAAATATAGCAATTGCTTGATAAATTTCAATTGAAAAGCAGTTTTTAAACTTTGAATATAACGAAAAGTTAAAAGATTTATCAAAGCTATGCAATTTCATCCAGTTCATTTTCTGTACATTTTTTAGTGAATATCTCAGAAAACTTTTTGTTGTTTGTTTTGGTTTTTGTCCTAATAGAGTAATAGTTTTCAAATGTTGTTTTGCTTTAGGATTGGACGTTTTCCATGACTCTAAGAGAAAAATTCTGATTTCAATTTTCCCGTCAGTGTAGTCAATGACTTTATGTAAACGTAAATGACAATATGTAAACGCGTCCCTACAGGAATTGGTGCTTGCCTAAAACTTATGTACGTGAATTTTTTGTAAGTTCTACTCGACATGATGACAGATGCTACGGCAAATGTTTTTGGTTTTGAAATGATATTTTAATTAAAATTATATTAATATCTAAATTCATTCTCGTGTAGATTTCATGAAAGTTTGTTTATATCTGAGAAGTGTACTTGAGCTGCTGAAGATTGTGGGTTCAAGTTATTTTTGCAATAATTTCCATAAACAGTTCATTCCACATCAAAAATCTCTGAATAAAAATACAAAATTTATAAGAATGTTGCTGTATCTCAGTATCAAAACTTGAAAGCAAACTTTTTTCAATTGAGATTTTTTTTATTTATTTGAATTGATATAATTATTCAATTAAATTATTTATAAGATCAATGTTTTAAACATGTTTAGTTCCTTCGGATTTTATTTGGGTGTAAATATGAAAATAACGCTTCCTAATTGACGGATTTCACGCCTAATCGACACAGTATCTGGCATGACTCTCTATAGCTCAATGAAACTTACGTAGTAAATCAACTTGGCATACTTAGTAACCCCAAAATTTATCTAGAATAACATTTGAAAAGTGTCAATTTTTTAGGACATACATTCTTAAAACCAATTTCAGCTCAAAAATTACATTTTTTTTGAAATCCTACACTGAGAAAAATGCGTTTCAAAAACTAAAATTCAATTTCGCAAAAATGCCATCTCATTATTTGATGATTTTTTTTTTCTTTATCCGGGATATAATAAGGCCTATAAGTCGTCCATGAAGTGCAACTTGTGCACATTTAAGGGAAGGGAAGGGATTTTCAATCAAAAAATGTTTAAGTTTTTTTTTTAAATCATGTAATTTATTTTTTCAGTGTAGATTTCCAAACTTCAATTCAAAAATTACTCCGTTGGATTGATTTTACTGATGTTGAAGAAATAAGAGATTCGATTGTATATATTGTATATTGTATATTTATTTAAATTTCATCTGACTGTGGTGTCTTAATGAATAATAAAACAGAAACAACAAAAATTAAAATTATTACAACAATGATGATCTTTTCAGTTTTCCGGTAAATTTTCCGGAAGACTCGCCAAATTCGAACAAACTTTCGGAAGCAGTGAACGTTCTTATCATTGAATCTATTGGCTGGTAGAAGGCGAACGTAGTGCGTCGAAATTTTGGTTGTATGAGAGAGTTATTTCGTAGTGTCCTTTGACTTGCGCGAATGTCCAGCGATGACAGCAGCTCAGGGCAATCAATTTCACCATTCAAAATTTTCACTACAAACGTAGCCTGTTGTAAACTTCGACGACGAGATAGTGTTTCTAGTTGCAATAGTTGACAGCGATCAGGATACGGTGTCATTTCTTGAGGTTCTCTCCAATGTAAACGTCTTAGTGCTCGGTGAACAAATTTTTTCTGAACACGTTCCATCCTTAGATTCCACGAAACTTGATAAGGCAACCAAACCAAAACTGAACTTTCCAGAATAGGCCAAACGAGCGAACAATACAGTGCTTTCAAACAGTGAGGATTGAGGATCGTTAAAATCTTTCGACATCTTGAAAATAAATCCCAATTGTCGGTTAGCCTTTGCTATGACCGTATCACGATGTAAGTTAAAAGTTAATTTAGAATCCAATAAAACTCCTAAGTCCTTCACACAATCACTGCGCTGTTAAACTATTCCGTCGATTGAATACTGGAATATTTCAGGTCTCAATATTCGATGGAACGACACAACAGTACATTTGGGAATACTCAGTGTCATTCTATTTCGGGTACACCAAGCAACAAAAATATCCAGTAAAGATTGCAAACGTTTACAATCTTCCAGAGTACGAACAACCATATACAACTTCAGATCATCAGCATACACAAGCTTGCATCCGCTTTCAAGCAGTTGAACACCATCGTTGACAAATAACGTGAACAATAATGGTCCAAGATTTGATCCTTGCGGCACGCCAGAATTGTTTACAAAACTCCTTGATAAACAGGAATCAAGCTTCACTTGAAGTTTTCTATCGCAGAGGTACGAACGGAGCCAGCGCAAAAACTTGTTAGTTAGCGCCTAGTCTTCTCAGCTTACACAAAAGTATTTCATGATCCACCAGATCAAAAGCTGCTTTCAAATCTGTATAGACGACGTCAACTTGTAATCTTTCATCCAGGGCAGTGAAACATGTTTTCGTAAGACAAAGTAAGTTGGTTGTGACGGAACGTCCAGGCATGAAACCGTGTTGATCTTCAGAAATTAATGTTTTCGTACTGTTAAACATGTATCCATGAACAATTATTTCAAAAATCTTCGATGCTGCAGATAAGTTAGTTATACCACGGTAGTTTTTGACGTTTTTCTTGTCCCCATTTTTGTATATGGGCGATAAAAACGATTTTTTCCAAACATCAGGAAAACATGAATCGGCAAAGGAAGCATTGAAAATTTGACTGAGTGGAAACGCAAGGCAATCTACACATCTTTTGTAAACAACAGATGGAATACCATCAGGTCCTGGCGAGAAGGAACTTTTTAATTTTTTCGATGCTTTGGTCGATGGATTGTGATAATTGATGGTGAACGTAGATGGAAATCGTTCACTGAAAAAATGAAAACTAATGACTTACGAAAAACGAAAAACAAATGTTTTGAGTTCATGATGATAAAACATTTACCGTTTTTTTCTCCCCTCGTTCAGTGTTGTACTTCACTCGATAAAAACAAACACAAATCTGACAAAATTGTAAAATGTGTGGAAGACTTGTAGGCATTATACTACTATGGGGTTTGAGGCGGCAAAAAGTCAAAAACTGAACTTTATTGGATCGATTTTTTTTTTTATTTTTACCAGTTAACAACTTAATATTTGGCTTAGATATTCCCAGCTCTTCAATTCATTATCTGGGATACTGAACGCACCACAGACATCAGATTTTGAAAAAATGGAAAAATTTATTTGATTAAGAAAAATATTTAAAGTATACACATTTCGAAGGAAAACACCATATGAAAGCTTTTATTAAAAGCTTTCATATGAACTGTTCAAAGTTTTTCTACGCTAAATTGATCTATGATTAACTTGAGTGATTGAACTTTTTTTTTTCAAGTAAAAAACTTTAAAGCCTTGCCAAAAAAGCCCCGCATTGCCCCATACTCTTTTTACTTTCAAGATCTAGTTTTAAGTCTTAAAAATACAAAGAAAGAGTTTGCAGGCATCCTAGAGCACTCTTTTTAGAGTTATAGTCAAATAAAGCTGAAAGTAACATGCAAATGGGTAATTTTTACCCATTAATGAGCATTAGTTCAACAAAGTTGTGGCTGGTTTGTGAACAAAATTCTTTTCTAATGATAAATCAATCATTTCACAAATTTTTCTCTTGAGTTTCATGGAATGTTTTGATAATATTTATCATTTAACTATCAATTAGTCCAAAACACGGCTTTCAAAAGAAATAAAAAGTAGGGTCAAAAGTAACACCAATCATCCAACTTTTAAAGTTCTTTTTTTTACAATTTTGTAGAAATTTATCTAA
>NW_026597733.1:0-2191 GCF_029784155.1 Uranotaenia lowii
ACCCAATTTAATACACTTGACAGTTGAATCTAACAGTCTGTTAAAAACATGTGGATACAAATTCAACAAAATTGAAGAAAAAGACAAAAGTGACAAAAGAGACAAAAATGACAAAAATGACAAAAATGACAAAAATGACAAAAATGACAAAAATGACAAAAATGACAAAAATGACAAAAATGACAAAAATGACAAAAATGACAAAAATGACAAAAATGACAAAAATGACAAAAATGACAAAAATGACAAAAATGACAAAAATGACCAAAATGACCAAAATGACAAAAATGACAAAAATGACAAAAATGACAAAAATGACAAAAATGACAAAAATGACAAAAATGACAAAAATGACCAAAATGACCAAAATGACAAAAATGACAAAAATGACAAAAATGACAAAAATGACAAAAAATGACAAAAAATGACAAAAAATGACGAAAATGACAAAAATGACCAAAATGACCAAAATGACCAAAATGACAAAAATGACAAAAATGACAAAAATGACAAAAATGACAAAAATGACAAAAATGACAAAAAATGACAAAAAATGACAAAAAATGACGAAAATGACAAAAATGACAAAAATGACAAAAATGACAAAAATGACAAAAATGACAAAAATGACAAAAATGACAAAAATGACAAAAATGACAAAAATGACAAAAATGACAAAAATGACAAAAATGACAAAAATGACAAAAAATGACAAAAAATGACGAAAATGACAAAAATGACAAAAATGACAAAAATGACAAAAAATGACAAAAATGACAAAAATGACAAAAATGACAAAAATGACAAAAATGACAAAAATGACAAAAATGACAAAAATGACAAAAATGACAAAAATGACAAAAATGACAAAAATGACAAAAATGACAAAAATGACAAAAATGACAAAAATGACCAAAATAACCAAAATGACCAAAATGACAAAAATGACAAAAATGACAAAAATGACAAAAATGACAAAAATGACAAAAAATGACAAAAAATGACGAAAATGACAAAAATGACAAAAATGACAAAAATGACAAAAATGACAAAAATGACCAAAATGACCAAAATGACCAAAATGACAAAAATGACAAAAATGACAAAAATGACAAAAATGACAAAAAATGACAAAAAATGACGAAAATGACAAAAATGACAAAAATGACAAAAATGACAAAAATGACAAAAATGACAAAAATGACAAAAATGACAAAAATGACAAAAATGACAAAAATGACAAAAATGACAAAAATGACAAAAATGACAAAAATGACAAAAATGACAAAAATGACAAAAATGACAAAAATGACAAAAATGACAAAAATGACAAAAATGACAAAAATGACAAAAATGACAAAAATGACAAAAATGACAAAAATGACAAAAATGACAAAAATGACAAAAATGACAAAAATGACAAAAATGACAAAAATGACAAAAATGACAAAAATGACAAAAATGACAAAAATGACAAAAATGACAAAAATGACAAAAATGACAAAAATGACAAAAATGACAAAAATGACAAAAATGACAAAAATGACAAAAATGACAAAAATGACAAAAATGACAAAAATGACAAAAATGACAAAAATGACAAAAATGACCAAAATGACCAAAATGACCAAAATGACCAAAATGACCAAAATGACCAAAATGACAAAAATGACAAAAATGACAAAAATGACAAAAATGACAAAAATGACAAAAATGACAAAAATGACAAAAATGACAAAAATGACAAAAATGACAAAAATGACAAAAATGACAAAAATGACAAAAATGACAAAAATGACAAAAATGACAAAAATGACAAAAATGACAAAAATGACAAAAATGACAAAAATGACAAAAATGACAAAAATGACAAAAATGACAAAAATGACAAAAATGACAAAAATGACAAAAATGACAAAAATGACAAAAATGACAAAAATGACAAAAATGACAAAAATGACAAAAATGACAAAAATGACAAAAATGACAAAAATGACAAAAATGACAAAAATGACAAAAATGACAAAAATGACAAAAATGACAAAAATGACAAAAATGACAAAAATGACAAAAATGACAAAAATGACAAAAATGACAAAAATGACAAAAATGACAAAAATGACAAAAATGACAAAAATGACAAAAATGACAAAAATGACAAAAATGACAAAAATGACCAAAATGACCAAAA
>NW_026597734.1:0-2181 GCF_029784155.1 Uranotaenia lowii
ATTTGTAACGGTCGCCATATAGAAAAGTTAAATTTCATATTTTTTTAACGGTCGCCAAGTAATACTAAGTTCCAATTTTTTTTTAATTGTCAGCGGTTGTAATTTTTGTAATTTTGGTAATTTTTGAAATTTTTGTAATTTTTGTAATTTTTGTAATTTTTGTAATTTTTGTAATTTTTGTAATTTTTGTAATTTTTGTAATTTTTGTAATTTTTGTAATTTTTGTAATTTTTGTAATTTTTGTAATTTTTGTAATTTTTGTAATTTTTGTAATTTTTGTAATTTTTGTAATTTTTGTAATTTTTGTAATTTTTGTAATTTTTGTAATTTTTGTAATTTTTGTAATTTTTGTAATTTTTGTAATTTTTGTAATTTTTGTAATTTTTGTAATTTTTGTAATTTTTGTAACTTTTGTAATTTTTGTCATTTTTGTAATTTTTGTCATTTTTGTCATTTTTGTCATTTTTGTCATTTTTGTCATTTTTGTCATTTTTGTCATTTTTGTCATTTTTGTCATTTTTGTCATTTTTGTCATTTTTGTCATTTTTGTCATTTTTGTCATTTTTGTCATTTTTGTCATTTTTGTCATTTTTGTCATTTTTGTCATTTTTGTCATTTTTGTCATTTTTGTCATTTTTGTCATTTTTGTCATTTTTGTCATTTTTGTCATTTTTGTCATTTTTGTCATTTTTGTCATTTTTGTCATTTTTGTCATTTTTGTCATTTTTGTCATTTTTGTCATTTTTGTCATTTTTGTCATTTTTGTCATTTTTGTCATTTTTGTCATTTTTGTCATTTTTGTCATTTTTGTCATTTTTGTCATTTTTGTCATTTTTGTCATTTTTGTCATTTTTGTCATTTTTGTCATTTTTGTCATTTTTGTCATTTTTGTCATTTTTGTCATTTTTGTCATTTTTGTCATTTTTGTCATTTTTGTCATTTTTGTCATTTTTGTCATTTTTGTCATTTTTGTCATTTTTGTCATTTTTGTCATTTTTGTCATTTTTGTCATTTTTGTCATTTTTGTCATTTTTGTCATTTTTGTCATTTTTGTCATTTTTGTCATTTTTGTCATTTTTGTCATTTTTGTCATTTTTGTCATTTTTGTCATTTTTGTCATTTTTGTCATTTTTGTCATTTTTGTCATTTTTGTCATTTTTGTCATTTTTGTCATTTTTGTCATTTTTGTCATTTTTGTCATTTTTGTCATTTTTGTCATTTTTGTCATTTTTGTCATTTTTGTCATTTTTGTCATTTTTGTCATTTTTGTCATTTTTGTCATTTTTGTCATTTTTGTCATTTTTGTCATTTTTGTCATTTTTGTCATTTTTGTCATTTTTGTCATTTTTGTCATTTTTGTCATTTTTGTCATTTTTGTCATTTTTGTCATTTTTGTCATTTTTGTCATTTTTGTCATTTTTGTCATTTTTGTCATTTTTGTCATTTTTGTCATTTTTGTCATTTTTGTCATTTTTGTCATTTTTGTCATTTTTGTCATTTTTGTCATTTTTGTCATTTTTGTCATTTTTGTCATTTTTGTCATTTTTGTCATTTTTGTCATTTTTGTCATTTTTGTCATTTCTATCATTTTTGTCATTTTTGTCATTTTTGTCATTTTTGACATTTTTGTCATTTTTGTCATTTTTGTCATTTTTGTCATTTTTGTCATTTTTGTCATTTTTGTCATTTTTGTCATTTTTGTCATTTTTGTCATTTTTGTAATTTTTGTCATTTTTGTCATTTTTGTCATTTTTGTCATTTTTGTCATTTTTGTCATTTTTGTCATTTTTGTCATTTTTGTCATTTTTGTCATTTTTGTCATTTTTGTCATTTTTGTCATTTTTGTCATTTTTGTCATTTTTGTCATTTTTGTCATTTTTGTCATTTTTGTCATTTCTATCATTTTTGTCATTTTTGTCATTTTTGTCATTTCTGTCATTTTTGTCATTTTTGTCATTTTTGTCATTTTTGTCATTTTTGTCATTTTTGTCATTTTTGTCATTTTTGTCATTTTTGTCATTTTTGTCATTTTTGTCATTTTTGTCATTTTTGTCATTTTTGTCATTTTTGTCATTTTTGTCATTTTTGTCATTTTTGTCATTTTTGTCATTTTTGTCATTTTTGTCATTTTTGTCATTTTTGTCATTTTTGTCATTTTTGTCATTTTTGTCATTTTTGTAA
>NW_026597735.1:0-2175 GCF_029784155.1 Uranotaenia lowii
TTCCAGTTTTTGCTTTTAATTACTCACTTTGCCAATCACCATCGGGAGATCTTAAGTTTTTCTTTCGATCGAAGGATACTTCGGGGTAAATCATTCCAACACCCTTTTGTTTCCTTAAAAGTTACCAAAAATTAAAAAGACAACTAAACTCAAGTTATATAAGAGTTTTGTTGAATTTCCTAAATTCAAATCGCATGTTAACAAAACGCTTCAAAATTCATCAAGAGAAACCTTGCACCAAATCACCCTTTCTGCAGAACCATCTGAAATAAAGAAAAAATAGAAAAGGTTGTCGCTGCAAATGAACAGTGTACAATTTGTTGCGCTGTTTATTTATGGGGATTTCGACGATCTGCGCGCCCGGGAATGTAAATTAAAACATTTTTCTTACACTGTTTGCCGTTCATTTCGCGTCCCTACAAATCACCGAGGGCCGCCCGTCTTTTCCAAGTTGAATAATTCATTCCGATAAGCCCGTCTCGTATTATCGAATTCATTTTCATTCAATAAACTCACACAGAACTTGGAAAACCGGATGTGGGAGGGAAACCGAAGGCGGTAGAATTTATCGTCCATCATTGCTCAAATCGCAACTTCCCATAACCTTCCCTTCCTCAGCTAATGGTTTGCTTCCGGCAGCAGCAGGCAGCTTGGTGCGAATTACATATTGTTTGCCATTATTTCCGAACATTTTATGGTGTGTTCGTTTATGGTCATAAATCTGGAAGGTGTTGGGGACCCGAGCAATATTGCAAGCGATAAACGGCACATCAAGAATCGAATTTTGTGATTTTTATGAGCTACGGATGATTTTTTTCCCGAGGCATTATTGAAATTTATGAATGAAATGGGTAGTTTTATTTCCTTCTTGAATTTCGTTATTTGCTTTAAAGTCATTGTAAAAATTTTCATAAACAAAATAATTCAAAAAAGAAAATCTTGTAAAATTTAAGCATTTCGTAAAAAAAATGAAATTCGAATGTTGTTACCGAAACATTATGAAAATTTATGGTGCAGTTTTGATGTCATTTTATAATCGTTAATAAACTGGAGTTTTGTGTAAATTTTGTGTATATTTTTTGAAATTTTTGTTTGAATTTTGTGTAAATTTTCAGCTAAATAAGTGAAATTTTGTTCAAATTTTGTGTAAACTTTGTGCAAACTTTGTGTATATTTTGTATAATTTTTTAGAAAATTTTAAGTTAATTTTGAGTAAATTTTAAGTAAATTTTGAGTGAATTTTGAGTAAATTTTGAGTAAATTTTGAGTAAATTTTGAGTAAATTTTGAGTAAATTTTGTGTAAACTTTGTTTAAATTTTGTTTAATTTTGTGTAAATTTTGTGTTAATTTTGTGTAAATTTTGTGTGACTTTTGTTTAAAATTTGTGTAAATTTTGAGTGAATTTTTTGTAATTTTTTTGTGAACTTTATGCAATTTTGTTTAAATTTTTGTATTTATTTGTAAATTTTGTGTAAATTTTATGTAAATTTTGTGTAAATTTTATGTAAATTTTGTGTAAATTTTGTGTATTTTTTATTAATTTTGTGTTAATTTTGTGTAAATTTTGTGTAAATTTTGTGTAAATTTTGTGTAAATTTTGAGTAAATTTTGTGTAAATTTTGTGTAAATTTTGTGTAAATTTTGTGTAAATTTTGTGTAAATTTTGTGTAAATTTTGTGTAAATTTTGTGTAAATTTTGTGTAAATTTTGTGTAAATTTTGTGTAAATTTTGTGTAAATTTTGTGTAAATTTTGTGTAAATTTTGTGTAAATTTTGTGTGAATTTTGTGTAAATTGTGTGTAAATTTTGTGTAAATTTTGTGTAAATTTTGTGTAAATTTTGTGTAAATTTTGTGTAAATGTTGTGTAAATTTTTATGTAAATTTTCGAAAATTTTTGCAATTTTGGGTAAAGTTTGTGTAAATTCTGTGTAAATTTTGCGTCAATTTTGGGTCAATTTTGTGTCAATTTTGTGTAAGTTATGTGTCAATTTTAAGTCATTGTGTTACATTTGTGTCGATTTCGACCCAATTGCGTGTTGAATTTTCGTCAAAGCAATGCATTTTTTTTCAAATTTACGATTTTTGTTGGAATTTTTATCCAATTCGTGTCAATTAAAAGTCAGCTTTGTGTCGCTCCTTGTCGATTTCGAGTCATTTTGATTTGATTTGTTTC
>NW_026597736.1:0-2168 GCF_029784155.1 Uranotaenia lowii
AAATGACACAAAAAATGACACAAATATGACACAAAAATTACCAAAATGACAAAATTTACCAAGATTACACCGATAATGCCGAGCGACGGTTATGGAAACACGCGGCAAAACAAGTTTTTTTTTCTGAGGATGGCTGAAATTGAGTAAGCCGAAACGTAAAATAACAGCAGCTTGAGGTTCGTCGTAAATCAACGAAGAAATAAGTAAAATTTACAAGTATAACATAAGTAAAACATATCACCCGAAATCAGACTTTATCAATACTCTCGTTTGTAGACTTCGCCTGAAACGTCTTTCACAGAGAAGATACCTCCATACATATTTCTGATACCTACGGATAAAGAATCACCAAAAAGACTCCCCCAATCAAGCTGTTTCCGTAATGAACGAAATGAAATCCGATAACTCCTCAATGGTTCTGCAGCTAGGATGATCCAGTGTGATTTTTCTCCCTTCAGATTTATAGGGTGAAGGAACAAGATTGCTTTTGCTTCTTATAAATCGTTACTAGTTATCAATTTTCGTCTTAAAAAAGCATATTTTTCGTTAAAAACTATAATTTCAGAAAAGTTTTCTGAAACTTTCACCCACACTGCTATGGAAAATTTCATTGTTCCCAAGGAATCCCGATAATCCCTTTAATTGAATTTTCTAGGGTTAAGACTTCAAAACACCTGTTCATCATCCAGTCTCGACACCCTAAAACATATTTTTTAATGAATGAAAATATCCTTATTGGAGAGGAACCCTTTGGGAAAAAGATACAAGATTTACTTGAGGGTTTGAAAATGAATGAGATGTTTGTATCCATGCATTACAATAGAGAGAGGAGAAGCAACAAAAAATCTAACTAATGTATATATGTTACATCGAGAGCTCTTCTGCAGATGAGGTACAAAAATAACCGTTCATTGAATCCGGTAGAAGAAAGAAAAAAGAACAGTCTTAATATTCAGAAAATAAAAAATATTTACTCCCCCTTACCCACGACAGTTGCACTGCTGCTGGCTCGCGCTTTCCGAATGCAGAATATTAAGGGGGATGAAACGGAACCCAGAAATATGAAATCAAAAAAAAAAATCCACCCCAACATCATCGTGTAGTCGGTTCCGATTCCTTCGTCTCGTGATCAGGAAGACTCCGCCGTCGAAGAAAGCTGATAGGAGCACGGGAGCTGGAATAAGAAAAAAAATTACAACGAAAATAGAAGAACAACAACAAAAAAGCAGGAAAAAATCGCATCGGCGAATAATAATCGATATTGGAAAGCGAAAATACTGAAAACTTCAACTCGAGCGCCATCAGCCAGTAAACCATTCCGTAGGAAGGTACGTAGGTACTTGTAGCTCCGTAGCTCCATACCATACCATAACCTTTTTTTTGCCCGATAAGGAAGAAATCATCAAACGAGCGCATTAAGTGTATGTAATACTAGGATGATTCGCCTTTTTAGTTGTTAAATTTCTTGAGTATCATGATTTAGATAAATAATATGTGGTAAAAGTTTATAGAATTTTTCAAGATTTTTGTACATATTACACAATTTGAAATTTTTATTTTTTGAGAACGCCGAGGAAAGTTTCCGTAACCAAAACTGATCTTGGAATAATTTTAAATATGTCACAACAAAATTTAGTCTCTTTTGGCACAAAAACAACATATTTGACTTTTTACCATTCTCCTTGTTTATCTCCGGGAAATAAAGGCGAGACTTGTCAACGAAAATTCTCTGGTTGGAAACCTGCTAGGTGACCGCTAAATAGTTCGTTTTGCTGTCCGTTGCGAAATTTTTCAAAATATCTTCCCACAAGCAGTCCAAATATTTTGTACACGATTTGACCACCGTATTTTGTTTATTTTACCGGTGAGCAGCTTTTCTACCTTGTAGAAGTGAAGTCAGGCCTATTTATAAATCAGCTAGATGAATCAGTCAGGAAGATTGGACTTTTTTATCACTTCCTCTATTCATATTTTCGGATTGAGCTTGAACAAATCTTTCATATTCCTCTCACTTCATGGAATAAATAATCTTCACTTTTATTCAAAATTTAACTGACAATTGGGTCCTCTAAGACTTTTTAAACGATTTACCATGTGAAATATGGTCGAATAGTTGATTTACATCTGTTTTTGGGTCTCCCTTTGAGACCTTTATGGATTTTACTCAA
>NW_026597737.1:0-2165 GCF_029784155.1 Uranotaenia lowii
ACTTGTAAAATGATTATTAATTTCAAAAGGTGTCAATGGCTTTGCCTATTCACGAGGAGGTTTGGAAGGGCGGAAGGAGGTAGGTTTGGGTCTTAATTAAGTCCTTGTGTTTCATCGTTTTTGCATAATGAATGACGCGTTTAGTGCGGACTTTCTTTTAGCAAAAAACAAACTCAATAGGACTTCATCTAAAACCTGATTATAAGATAATATGTGAAAATATTGACAAGCTGGTTGGATTATTAGATTTTTGATTTAAATTCATAAGGTATACGTTAGGTAATTACAGAGGAAGAATAATATAATCGATTTATTTCTGATTTATTTCAAAATTGTTGACTAGAATGATATTATCAATATTGAGAATTCTTCAATGTTATCGCTGACTTCAAGATCTTCCCAATACTGTCGTTTGTCTTCCGGCATCAAAGGACAGAGTTTCATAATAATATGTTCCTTTTTTGACTTTTCGATACCTCTATCCAAGCTATTGAATAAAAGAGTTGATTGAAGACTGAATGTTGGCTTTTGTACTTCCTTCAATGCGATTGAGTAAATTGTTTAACTTTCCAGAATTCTCCTCCAAAACGTGTCTTGTAGCTGAAATCGAAACATCCTCGCGTGAATCGGACCTGTTTCACGTCGCACAGTTTCGGGCGAGATTTCAATTTGCTCAGAACAGATTGTTTCATCTGAATGCTGGGTTGAAAGAAGTAGCTGCGTTCCGTTCGCGGATAACCTATTGAAGAATACGCTTCGTTAGTCCAGGCACCCGTTCTATTACCGGATTATCCTCAGGCTCACTCTCGCTCATGCTACCGCACTCAGCTATTACTTTTTTTTTGGTTCAGATACAGCTCCACGAGCCGTGAATATTTGACTGATTGTTAAAGAAAATATCTGGAAATGGTTTGTCGCATGCTACGATGGATGTACGTCATTTGGTCTTGGAAACAGTGAAAAATAATAGCTGTTTCCACAACAAAATGACGTTGGTAACATAACTTCCATTGATTAACCTTTTTCCACAAATTATGTATTTGGCCATGTTTTGTCACCGTTTAAACTCATAGTGTACAGATTTGATTATTGAAATTTGCTCGGAGGCTCAATAAAAAAACGTTTTTGCAAAAAGCTCCGTACTGAAAATATTACTCGCTGGCGCATACGTCAGATTGCCAGATTACGGCAGAACACTTAAAATTTCTTCTTCTGTGGGGGAACATTTAATTTCACCCAATCCTGGTTTATCGAGCTTGTTTAAGAACTTATCAATGCCGTACAACTCTTTTTCACCACACGAACGCAGACATTACCCAACTGCTGATTTGTCACATATTTCATCCCAAGTATCTTTATCTTAAATCCCTTTAATAACTGGTAAGCACATCCAGTGTAAACTCCATGTTGTAAATAGAAGCTATTTTATCGAAATTTATCCACGTTTATCTTCAATTTTCACGATTTCAAGTTAAAATTTGGAAATTTTTAGCGACGGAACGAAAAAAAAAAACTCGTGCGCTTCGATTCAGCCAACGCCTACTCCTCTCAAACCTTAAACTGGATTTAAACTTAAATTTTCAACATTATTGTGTCGATGTGTAGTTCGTTAAATCCAGCAGTTTTGGTCAAAAATCACTAGATCTTCCAAAAGCAAACTGATTTAGGAAAAATTTTGCATCCTTATGTCCATTTTTTGTTTCATTTTGTCTAACACTTCTAGCTTTTGTGACGTTTAGTAACTTTAAAACTAATCAGTTTAGAGTTAAAACGATCAATGATAACTGATGAAGTGACTAATCAACATGGACAACAACAAAATATTATCAATCTATTTATTTTCCTTTATGCATTCAACGATACAAATTATAGAGAAGAATGCCACAAAGTAGCAAATTTCTGGAAAAAAAAACGATACAGATTTTGTCTAGACAATCTTGTTCCAAAAAAAAAAAAACGCATTGGAAAAATGAAATTATACCTTTTTTCTAAATCTGTTTGATATTTTACACTTTTACTAAAAAGTGCACAAATTTTTTCAATGAAATTTTAAATTGTATTTTCAAAAGTTGCATTCAGTGCCCCTAAATAAGTCAAAATCAATTTTCAAATATTTTGCAGCTATGAAAAAGTGGATTTTGTATTGTAGATCTTGAGTTCTGGAG
>NW_026597738.1:0-2139 GCF_029784155.1 Uranotaenia lowii
TCCGTTTCTTTCCGTCTTCTTATAGGATTAAAAAGTGTCGTTTTCTTCAACTCAGTCGGTCTTGTAAGCTGTCTATTTATTATGATGAGTTTTTCTCTGATAAAATCCGGTTGTCCGAGAATTTTGGGATCAATTTTCCTTAGCAAGGAAACTTTGAAACAGTTTTCAATGTTAAAAAAAAAGTAAAAAATACAAAATAAAATAAGAATGAAAAGTCAGAATTGTGCCAAAGTTTAGAAAATCAATCCCAAAATCCCCGGAGAACCGTATTTTATCCGAACAAAACTTTACACAATCTATAGGCAGCTTAACGAGAAGAGCCGAGTTGACAACAACAAGCGAACGACCCTTTTAAGCCCTTGAAGAAGATCCAAAACGGATTGAAACGTAAGAAACGTAAAACAAAAATCGTTTTGGCTCTAAACTGATCTGCAAGCCGGAATTTCCCCACGACAAACACAATACTTAGTCGATCCCCAAACATAAACATTAATAATATATTTAAAGGAAAAAAAACTAATTTCAGGCAGAATAAATTAAAAATTGAAGAACCAATTTCATATTTTTTTATGATTTTCATTACTGAACCCGATTCGTAATCAACAACATGTTTTGTAATTTTCAAAATTTTAATATAAACCTGGTTTTTAAAATACTTGTAGGTATGTAGTTCAAAATTCAAATGTTACTCTAAAGATTTCTAATAATTTTCGTAAATTTTACCAGAACCTGAATCTACTTACTTTTCTTTTTTTTTCATTCGAAATAAAAGTTATGTTGAGAATAATTTTCCATATTGAACGTGTGTGTGCATTCGATCGCGTTGAGGGTAATTACAGCCATTTCCGAAAACGGATGTGTTTAAAATAAAGTTTTTAGGAGTTGTTCTATAGCAAAAATTTAAGAAGAAAAATGGACCCAACAGGCAGATTCGAAAAAGATAAAAAAAACTTTCACTGTGTTTGAAATGGACGATATTTTTCACCGCAATGTTCTTATACTCGTTTTCTATCTTTAAAGGTGGTACAATGTGAATCATAGTTTTCTTTAAAAAAAAATTCTCATCCAAGTTATTTGAAAATACTATTGATAATTGTATGTTGTTATGAATGCTTTGAACGATATGATAAAGTTTTTTGCCATAGATTCGGGAATATGTAGTGTTTTTTTTTCAAAACTGTTTTTCACCCTGCTAAGTGCAGTCTATGATCAACTTGATCCAATATTTTTCGGAATATTGGCAAGGTTCACTTGCGGTTCACTTGCGGTTACATGTTAAAATAAGCTTCGTGTAAGTTATTAATTAATTATTTAAAAAACCAAGTTTTTTAGCATTCGACGTTATTATTTCACTTGGCAAGCCTCATCTATATACAATAATTCCTTTTTATGTTATTTTAAGTCTAAGAAAAAAGTCCAAAAAACATGCTTCGAAAAAAGACTATAGATTAGCTACCAAATGCCCAAAAATTCAAATTTTTGCCTAAGCAAACTTATGTTAGAAAATTTATCGCTCACAATATTTTTTTTTTTTGAGTATTTTGTAATCATTACCACAAAAAAAGGTAAAAAAGTAGTAGAAAACCGCACTATTCAATAACCGTACTGTAAAAATTCTTTCACTCAAAGTAGAATTTTTTTTTGCGAAGGTGATTGGAAAGTTGACATTATTTGACACACACTTTCGCATCTTCAGATTCCAAAATACGAATTACAGAATTTTTGACAAATTTTCAAACGAACCTTTTTTGAACATTTTATCAATTTGCAATTTCTCAGATTTTCTATCACCTCGATTCAACTGCACTGGATTTTGCACAGAGAATATAAACGCAAAATTTTCGTTAAAAAAAACTATATTCATTAAAAAGGCAATTTCATCGCTTCTAATCAAGACCGTGCGAACCTAATTTTAAGTTCATGCAATGTAACTGCTACAGTAGTGAAAAATTAACGGATCCTGAAAGTTGTTAAAAATAGAATTAACATATTTGTTAAAAAATTTGCTTCAAAATTTGATCCCATATCACTCTGAATTGCCATAATTTTTTCAGCAGGTATCTGGGCCTGAATAGTCTGGGTAATTTGATATAAAAACCTGGCAAAATCCGGGCATTTGATTTGAAAATTGACGACCAT
>NW_026597739.1:0-2132 GCF_029784155.1 Uranotaenia lowii
AAATAATATAATTTTATGAAACGAAAGATTTTTAATGCGGCCCGCACACTTAAACGAGTTTGACATGCCTGCATTAGTCCCTTTTCAAAATGAAGTCTCAAACAATCTTCTGAAACACTCACGGATCTATTGTCTAATTTTGCGGGAATAATTCGGTGTGTTGTGTGCGGAAAGTTAATGTGTATATAAACTTTTTAACTAATGGTGAATAGTGTTATAAAAATTGTTCAAATTTGCATTAAGTGTTGTGTGTTAAGTGTTCTGTTTTTCGTTGTTTGTTGTGCTTTTGTGAAAATTTTAAACTGCACCACATCATGGAAGAGCCCCGATTGATGAAACGCGGCAACTGCCGAATCAACGAAGTCCAAAAGGTAAGTCTATTGCTTCTTCACTTGGTTTGTTTTCCTATTCATTCACTTCTTATCACTACTGACTGCTCCGTATGTCGTGACATGCAACATTTTGGGATTTCCAAGGGCATTACGAGTGTGTTGATAGCTCTTGAAAGCCGTTACAACGACATAACAGAGACGTTAATGTCACTCGAAAATCCCAACTCAGTGCATATTGAGCGCGTCGCATATTAAGATCACTAGGAATATTGTTTCACACTTTGTTTTTTTTTCTCTATCGGTCGAACAATTTCCAAACAAGTTGGGACTTAGTAGGCCAGTAGCTAGTATCGAACGCAAAAAATCTTCTGGTCCACAAAATCCCAGTTCGATTGAAAAATTACACAGGAGGCGGTGGCTGAATCCGAGTAGTTTCGTCGGTCCAAGTGTTGTTGTTGTAGTTTTTTGCCAGGCCAATTGTTGATGGGGGCGGTAGATTACAGCAGCAAGCAATGGGCCATTCGTCTTCGTTTTACCGAATACGATCCGATTTGCCGAGTGCCTTGGACAACGAAGGCGAAGTGTCAAAAGTTAGCAAGGCTGTGCTGTGGCTGGTCGTCGTCGTCGCTGCTAAATTACCGATCATGAGCCGAGGAATCCCTCGGGGGTGGCAAACGATCATGGTACTTATGGTCTCCTGTATACTTACCTGCCTACCGATTGGTACTTCTTACAAAAAATAAAATGCATTCCAATCCGATGCAACGGAGAGCTGCTCGCTAATCAAGGCGTGAGTTACCCGAACTCGATCCGGGGAAATTCGCGAAGACACACTGCCAGCCATGGGTGGGTAATTGCTGGTCTCTGAAAGAGGAATAGAAGAAGCAAGAGAATGAAGTCAGTCTCTGTTTTAGTTGAAGTTCACCGGGAAACGAATAATAACAGTAATAATCCGAGAGGCACAAGCAGCGCGGTAACAACAATCGTCACTTGGGGCTACTATAAATAATAGAAAATCATTTGTATAAAATCTTGGAATAGATTTTCGTACACCGAGTGGCCTGGCCAGGGTAGCTCAGCTCAATTCGAACGAAAGGTGCCTTACCGAGATGTTCAAAAAATGAATGGTCATAAATCAGTTGCCGATTTATAAGGCTGCTGCAGAAGCAATCCGATTCAACATTGAAGGCGGAATAAATACCAAAATTGCTCAGTTATAATCAATATTATAAATTTTGAGCTTCGGTATGATCTCTGAAACTATATACCTCAATTATTTGAGCTTTAACCGGTTACAGTATTGTTTTTTAAATGGTCGCGATTCGACCAGACCGAACTGAAAGCCATAAACTTGATTTCGAGAAAATCGAGTTTGAAGTTCACAGCCATACCAATTGATACCACTCATCAGATATCTTATTTAATCATTTTACCATCACATTTAGACTCTTGCAAAGCCATCGAGGTTATACTGGTCGATTTCTGATTACACATCAAGCAGAAAACTGAACTTTAACAGCATTATGTTTGCACCCAGTTCACTATGGTCGAACAAAAATGTTTAAAAATTTGTCATGCACTATCATTTGACTGGGCAAATAAACGTAGGAGCCTACTTATAGGCGGTTTACAAGCAGCACCCAACGAGTATGACTGATGCTTGAAAAATGTTTTTTTTCGTTGAGCCAGAGTGAACCGAGCCATACAAATTTCGCACTTTTGAAAAGCGGAATATCTGTGATTTTAACTTACCGGTTGCGTTCTGAACGACAGTAAGCAATAAAATAAAGCATCTTTTAT
>NW_026597740.1:0-2123 GCF_029784155.1 Uranotaenia lowii
ATTTGGCATTTTAGACAACACTTATAATAAAATCATTATCTTGGAAACAGAAGAAAATTTTAACATAAAAAATACTCCAATGTATAGAAAACAGATGCCTGCACACGTGTGTATAGTTTTTGTACACATATTCGATGTGATATTTGATTAAATCAGTATTCTGCTTAATAGGCGCATATAGCCCGCTCCTCCCCTACCGTGGTCGCTCGTAATCTACTTAATGCTCCTTCGACCGAAATAACAATAAAATTGAAATTGATGGTTTCAGCACTGGCTCAAACTCATTTCATCGTTTAGTGAGGTAGGTACCTTGCTACCAGAATTCAGCCACGGCGATCCTACAAAAGAGATGTTTTTGATAATGCTAACTAGGTTGTCGATGCGAAATTGGGCTAAGATTGTCATCTAGCTTGGGGGATAGTGACACTTGATTTTGAATATCATCAAGTTATCAGAAGTGTCGCTTGTCGCATACTTGTACTTGTACTTATACTTACACTTATACTTACACTTATACTTATACTTATACTTATACTTATACTTATACTTATACTTATACTTATACTTATACTTATACTAATACTTATACTTATACTTATACTTATACTTATACTTATACTTATACTTATACTTATACTTATACTTATACTTATACTTATACTTATACTTATACTTATACTTATACTTATACTTATACTTATACTTATACTTATACTTATACTTATACTTATACTTATACTTATACTTATACTTATACTTATACTTATACTTATACTTATACTTATACTTATACTTATACTTATACTTATACTTATACTTATACTTATACTTATACTTATACTTATACTTATACTTATACTTATACTTATACTTATACTTATACTTATACTTATACTTATACTTATACTTATACTTATACTTATACTTATACTTATACTTATACTTATACTTATACTTATACTTATACTTATACTTATACTTATACTTATACTTATACTTATACTTATACTTATACTTATACTTATACTTATACTTATACTTATACTTATACTTATACTTATACTTATACTTATACTTATACTTATACTTATACTTATACTTATACTTATACTTATACTTATACTTATACTTATACTTATACTTATACTTATACTTAAACTTATACTTATACTTATACTTATACTTATACTTATACTTATACTTATACTTATACTTATACTTATACTTATACTTACACTTATACTAATACTTATACTTATACTTATACTTATACTTATACTTATACTTATACTTATACTTATACTTATACTTATACTTATACTTATACTTATACTTATACTTATACTTATACTTATACTTATACTTATACTTATACTTATACTTATACTTATACTTATACTTATACTTATACTTATACTTATACTTATACTTATACTTATACTTATACTTATACTTATACTTATACTTATACTTATACTTATACTTATACTTATACTTATACTTATACTTATACTTATACTTATACTTATACTTATACTTATACTTATACTTATACTTATACTTATACTTATACTTATACTTATACTTATACTTATACTTATACTTATACTTATACTTATACTTATACTTATACTTATACTTATACTTATACTTATACTTATACTTATACTTATACTTATACTTATACTTATACTTATACTTATACTTATACTTATACTTATACTTATACTTATACTTATACTTATACTTATACTTATACTTATACTTATACTTATACTTATACTTATACTTATACTTATACTTATACTTATACTTATACTTATACTTATACTTATACTTATACTTATACTTATACTTATACTTATACTTATACTTATACTTATACTTATACTTATACTTATACTTATACTTATACTTATACTTATACTTATACTTATACTTATACTTATACTTATACTTATACTTATACTTATACTTATACTTATACTTATACTTATACTTATACTTATACTTATACTTATACTTATACTTATACTTATACTTATACTTATACTTATACTTATACTTATACTTATACTTATACTTATACTTATACTTATACTTATACTTATACTTATACTTAT
>NW_026597741.1:0-2115 GCF_029784155.1 Uranotaenia lowii
TGAGATGATGAGGGAATGCGAGCTTCATCGTACACACACACATACACACGTCCAGACGCACAATTTTCATAAACATCCTGGCGAATTGGTGAAATTTTGTTTCACATTTCCATTCACTTTTCATATCTTGGATTGGTTCATGGTTGTCTCAATTATTATAAGAAGTAATTTTATAAGCCTTAACTAATGTATGCGAATTTTCATTCACTTGGTAAAGTTGTGTGGGTTCGATGAGTTTCTTCAAATGTCAAACAGCTGATCTATTTATAGATTATTTCACGTATTTTCGCACCATGAATCAGTTTTGAAAATGTTCTTCTTGATACTCAGCCGATCAGCAGATTTTCTAAGATTGTCGACCCCATAAATGGTCACGTCACTTCAATCACATCACTTCCAGTTAGATTGACAGTTGTTAACGTCACATTGCCTTCAAATAATCCAGCAGCTGGAGCCTGCTCCAGTTCCTCTTTTCCAAGACCAATTTTAACACTTTTTACCCGTTTTTTAAACAATTTTTCTGGATGCCAATAATGAATTCCCTTATCCCAGCCAAACCAGGACCATTTCGCTTCCCAGAAAACCAGCCAAAATCCTCCATTTGCTCCCACATAAACCGTTTGTTCCGGGCCAACAAAAAAAAACACAACCAACCTGAGCGCTTTTACTCAAATGCTCGCAAGACTAAAAACACGATAGCACTGAGTAGTGCAATACGTGAAAACGTCCGATTGACCCTAAAAACGCTCGGCAACTACCAATACATGCGCAAATGGGCCCAACTTCGACCCCGTCGAACAGGATCTCGTCGTAGTCGCACACGTAGGCCGCTTTTCGCGATGACGTCACTCTCCGAACGCACGTACCCGATCCTCGCTAATTTTAATCCGGACCGAGGATTCCTTCGGCCAAAAAGCCGAATTTCCCCATCCTAAGCCGAACGTGATCAACCGATTTTCCCCGATCAACACGCACAAGTACAAACGCACAGTTCGGAAAAACCCGAACCGGCGTCGGGAAACTCTTTGGTTCGGTTGCGAAAATTATTCCGAACGCAACCGATCACCCGACCGCTAAATTGAAATTTTTGCTATTTTAACCGGTGTGGTCTGCACACGATCGTTAAAACGCAATCCTGTGTGGAAAATCTCCTAGTCAACCATTTTCATGTGGGTGATATGCGGGGGCCCCAGCATGCCATGAAGCGTCGTCTTCGACGACGTCTTAAAGTTGCCGACTAAAGTCGTCGACACGACCGCCTACGAGGTGATCTAATTTTGAACAATTTTCCCTCAAAAATTTTCAAACATCATCCGTAGGAGCGGGGATCGGCCTACTGCTTCAAGAAAATGTTAGCCACAGTTAGCGAGCGCCGAATTATGAAATTTTGTCGGGATGCACATTTGCGTTTGGATTTTCTTTTTTTTTCTTCGCTGTCCCTGCGTGGGTGCAGATGTGACGAATTCCCACACGTTCTGGTGGAATTTGCTTTCGGAAAATGGATCACTCGATCGTTGCACATTTTCAGGCGATTCTCATTGAAAGAGAAATTGTTGCACAAACAAGTTTGTTGCAATATAGTTCAAAATGGGTAAATTAGTAAGAGGTTTTTTTTTGTTTCCTCTGTAGGAGTCTTTTTTAAGCCGTTCACTAGATGGCTGCAAACTTTGTACAAAAATTACAAATTTAAAAATTTTTACAACTCCCATAACTTTTTTTGGTTGTTTCTACTGCCAAAAAAATTGAAAGCGATTCATTAAGTCCTGAATAAATGCAACGACTTTTAATTGTGTATGGAAATTTGTATGAGGAAACAAAATTTTTCATTCAAAAATCTCCAGAAGTTAAAAAATACAACTTTGGATTTTAAATATTCCTTGATTCTTGCTGATTGTTGATTTCAGAAGGACAAGGCACAAACCTAATTTGCTGCTCTTAATTTGTTGATTTATATAACCTTGGCAAAAGGAATTGACATAACATATTTATGGGAACGAAATGTCGATTTTTGCAGCGATCTACTGTTCACACAACAAATAAGGCGTATTCATTTTTACTTTACCTATCATTAGTGAACGTTAAAATTATTATATTTTAAAGGAAACAAGTGAGAAA
>NW_026597742.1:0-2113 GCF_029784155.1 Uranotaenia lowii
CTCACAAAAATGTTCAATGCTACTTGTTTAGACTTTTTATGTTCGTTCAGAAGCTCAAAACAAGCACTTATTTTCATTTCTCTCGAGTACCTTTTACCCAGCCAAATGTGAACTTTTGATGCACAAAATTAAGTATCTATGCGACTTTTGGATACTTGAAAATATACATACATATTTTTAACTTCTGGCTTAAGCGATAAAAATTATACAAACTGGACGATATTCAACACCTTTTTCGTACATCCTGAAAGTATGTTTTGCCCTCGATGCATGCAAACCGTTGCCAGCGACAATATTTGCTGCTTCTCTCATTGATCTTTTTTTTTTTCAAATGAACCATCATATTTTTGACAATCTTGTTGCACTGCTTATCGCAGAGAGAACAACAAGGTTGTTGCCTCTTTTGAATCCCACGTGGGAGAACAAATTTGCAAACGTGGCGGACTTTTTATCATATCCGATTCATACCGACTTTAAGTAACCATTTTTACGATCGTTTACTTATTTGGTAGGAATTGCGATTCGCATTTACATTGTTAACGATTTAAGCTATCATTTCTAATACGATTTTATGTTTGCTGGGTAGTGTCTTGTCCGTTGCAGTTGAAAGTAGTTTAAGTACGTTCTACGTAGCTCAAAATTTCAGTTCTTATTGATACTTTCAAGTTCCAAAACAAGTCTTAATGGCCTTCTATTCAGCTTCAGCTTGTTTTTATTGGACCACCCTAACTTGTACACGAAAAATCATCATGAAACCTAAACGGTAATAGATAGACATTCAAAGTATTCTACAAAGTTTCATCAATTATGTTGCTATACATAATAGACAACGAGATTCATGTAATTTTAAAACAGCATACGACCTCGTCATTTCCAAATTAACACAGACACTGACCCACAAATATAAACGCAAAACAAAACAAACTGATGTAGACGAAATGTAGACGAAAGCCAGTAATTTATAAGTTTGAAAACAAAAATTGTAATTTAAGTAATGATTTGTAATTAAAAATAAATTTTAGTGTCCACTGAAGAGGAGCGAATACCACAGTAGCTCGAAACGTCTGGATAAATTTGTAAAACTCGCCGATAAACGTCGATAAAATTAATCAACAATACATCACGGCGAATGCCTCAATGCCGCCTACAAAGTGTTGTCCCGAATCCTACTCCGCCGCCCAACGCCACAAGCAAACAGATTCGTGGGATGTCATCAGGCTTCATGGAGGGACGGTCAACGACGGACCAGATATTCACATTACGGCAAATCCTCCAAAAATGCCGTGAACACCAGGTCCCTACGCACCATCTATTCAGAGACTTTAAAGCCGCATACGACACGATCGACCGTAACGATCTATGGAAAATCATGGACGAGAACGGCTTTTCCGGGAAGCTGATCAAGGCGACGATGGATGGAACGCAGTGCTTTGTGCGGATTTCGGGTGAATTGTCGAATTCATTCGAATCGCGCAGGGGGCTTCGACAAGGTGATGGTCTATCCTGCATGATGTTCAACGTGGCGCTAGAAGGTGTTATTTGACGAGCGGTTGGCGAAATGCGGGGCACGATTTTCAACAGATCCAGTCAACTTATCTGCTTTGCCGATGATATTGATATAGTCGGTAGATCATCTGTGGCGGTGGGGGAGATCTACCGCAAACTGAAACGCGAAGCAGGAAGGATTGGGTTGATGATTAATACGTCCAAGACGAAGTACATGCTGGCCTGCGGATCCGAGACCGACCGAACCCGCTTGTCCAGTAATAAAAAGGTCACGATCGACGGCGACGAGCTGGAGATAGTCGAAGACTTTGTCTATTTCGGCTCACTGGTGACCGCAGACAGTGACACCAGCCGTGAGATCCGGAGGCGAATTATCAGCGGAAGTCGTGCCTACTATGGACTCCACAAGCAACTGCGGTCGAGAAGACTTAGCCCTCGCACGAAGTGTAACCTGTATATGACGCTTATTAGACCGGTTGTTCTCTACGGGAACGAGACATGGATATTGCTCGAGGAGGACCTGCGTACACTCGGAGTATTCGAGCGACGAGTGTTAAGAACCATCTTTGGCGGCGTACAAGAGAACGGAGTGTGGAGGCAAAGGATG